>NW_006239162.1:526914-544024 GCF_000226075.1 Solanum tuberosum
TATTCAAAGGAGCATCAAGTTCAATATTTAAAGGACCAGATGTCAAGAATGTTCGTAGGACAATTTTTCAAGAGATTCAACAACAAGGCTCACCCAATATATACATCATGTCATCACACTAAGCACGAGAAGGTATCAAGAAGGATCAACACCCTACATCAAGAAGGGGTCAAAATCCAATAATCAAGAGAACCAAGAACCATATTAAAACTGGCTTCCTAGTTCATATTTAAAATGGACAACTTCCATTCTTTAGACTAACTAAAAATACAGAGTGAAGATGGCAAATGATCTGAACCAAGAGGCATGCCAAGAGTGACGAAGTCACAGACACAAGAAGGACAAGGTCCCAACAAGAGTGCCAAGTGATCAGACAATCCGTACAAGTGGGCGAATTACACAAGCGTCTTTAATGTATTAAAGAATACCAATACGACAATGCAAAGTGACAAGATGTAACCAAGGTACCAAGATAACTTTCAGATAACCAGCAGGTAAAGAAAAATACAAGTATAAGTTTATACACAAACCTCAGTTCCTTAGCACAAAAACAGTCCAACAAAACTCCACGAATCAAACCGTAGACGTAGTAGCGTATCAAAGTCTTCAACTTGTACACGAGGATATACAACCTTAAAAATGAATTCAATAACTTATTTACTTTCTAGCAGCTCAATAATGATGACATAAAATAGGGTTATCATCACAAGTGAGCCTAGCCTGTACAAATACGACTATGCTCCCAAACAGTTAATTCTGGCCATCCTAGTGCACCATGTCGCAACTAAGATTTGAAATGGAAAACAGCAAAACTGGACTGTATACTCTTCATGAAAGATGTAGGTACCTCTCTTAACGTTGCAAACAACCAAGAATCACCGCAAAATGAATTTTGGATAAAAAGATATATTCAAAACACTAACAGTTGTCCATACAGGATTTGAAACTTCAGAATCTAGACAAAACTTGTCCTATGATGCATGCCATATTTCGAATCCATAACAACCAAATTAGGGTTTAAAATAAACATAAGAGTTGTACATATACGAATTATATTTCCAAATCATATTTATTCACAGTAAAAAAAGTTCTACAGAACGAGATATGCTTAATCTACTAAACGCTACCTAGCTCAGAAACAGGTTTTACTACTTACCAAAGAGAAGAGTGTAACTCGATTTCTAGCCAAAAAGGACCAAGATTTTCTCTTGTGTTCTTGAAGAACAAAAGGTTAGATAAAGTTCTAAGGGACGTTATACTTCAGCTTAGACGAATTTCCTTAAGAGGAGGTGTCAAAATATAGTAACACAAGAGGTGCTTATCATATACACAGTTGTCCCTAAAAGTTGGCTGCCCAAATAATTGTGTGCTGCCCAATTGCATACATATACACCTATATATATATATCCTTCACCTCCTTTAAAAGCTATACATATTTCTAATTAAAACATTACGCAAATACCCCCATACCATACATTAAATTACGATGACAATTATTTTAAGCAAGGTTGCACATATACCATTATTTCAAGTTCCCAAAATGAGAATAAACATATTGTAGTAATTAAGCAGTGGTTTATCGACACGCGACTCTTGTTAGCATTTTTGGGGTGTTACAGAGAGTGCCTTATAGAGTCCATGATAATAATAAACTAAGATTATGCTTAATGTATCATCTCCTAGAGTTCCAACATGATGAACTAAGATGTACCTACTACAATATCTCTTAGGGTTCAAAACAATGAGGGACTAGTCCCTAATTAAGGAACATGCGTATGATGACCTAAAGGAGTACTTAGCATGAGTAGTTGTATGGGATGCCACTCATGCATTGCACAAGTATGACTTAAGGTTGCCTTATGAGTGTTGTCTTACATGAGTTATGCTTAGATAGGATTGTGCTATATTTGCCTTCCTTGACATGATATGATTGACTAAAAGTGATAGTTCTGTTGTCTATATGAAGTAAGATAGTAATGAGATCAAAGTGGGGTAAATATGACTATGATGACTTCAAGGTTATGCTTAGTGTGAAGGGTAGTATGGGATGCCTTTAACTACAAAAATGACCTTTAGAAAAAGGAAATCTCGTTGCTATAAGTCCAAATCCGGTCGTTAAAGGTTTATAACGACGGGTCAAAAATTGGTCATCACCGGTCGTTAAAAGCTCCGTTGTTAAAGGTTAACAACCGGATTGCATGTCCAGTCGTTAAATATTATTTATTGACAATAATTAATCCGGTCGTTACACGTGCTTACAATGACCAAAATTCCCATCGTTGATGGTCATTTGGTCATTAGAACCTTCAAGTAAAACAACAAATTAGGGGTGTTATAACTAATTTTAGTGGCCAGAATTCCTATCGTCGATTACAGTACGTTTTAACAATCAAATTTTTTGTCACAAATTTTGACTTAAATTATTAAATTTAATTTATAGTTTTTATTTTTTCCATCATTCTAAAAAGAACTAATATCAGTTCATATAAATTCTTTTCAAATCCAATTGAAAATTTGGTATAAAATTATATTGTTAATAATAAAGAACACATTGATTTAATTACTAGAAACTTATATGTTCGACACAAAATCTAAAAACAAACTTACACGTTCAACATAGTAAAACATATGTGTTCGACATCTATCAAATTCTAGAAATTAAGAAAATGACATTATAGAATAACTACAGAAAACATCTATGCGACAACAATAAAAATATAATATTCTTTTCTACACTCTCCACTTTATCTTTCACATCTCGTTCTTCAATCTACAAAATCCTTATCTGTCAAAACAACAATTTGAAGTAAATTAATTAGTAACGGAAAAAAGTTGAACTGAAGGATTAATTCTTTTGCATAGTTCCTGATCTATTTTCTGATGTATACAACTAGAAACTGATTTAAAGATCTAGTTCATGAATTCTACATAATTTCTCTACCCAGCCTACTTCAATGAGGATCTCCACTAGCAGGCAACAAGAGTTGTATTACTTTCACATTAACATCTCATACAGAGGGTGGTTGGCGCTTCCTCGTTTAAATATTTATATAAGTGTATTCTTGTGGATGAAACAACACAATAGAAGTGCTTTCGCTTGGTCTGGCGTTAATGTATTTTTCAATTCCTTTATATTCTACTCCTCTTTGGCACTGTCATAGGATTATAATAATGTAAAACAAACTAAAGTAAGTATGAAAAGAAAAAATGACAGCGTATAAAATATAGCAATTACTAGAGAAGCATTAACAATAATAAAAAAATAGTGTAGTAATCGAAATATCATTAAAAACATGTGGTGGCGAAAGCAACACACTATAACAATGCAAGAGAATACTCCGCTACCTACTAATATTGAACTATTCTAGTATGTACAAATTTTAATACATTCATATTATCTCATACCCCACCTCTTTCACAACACCTGGGCCTCTTTCCAGTGTAATGTGAGGAAAGAGAGAGATTAAAGTTGACAGACATGAATATAACACACATTAAAGTTCTTCAACAAAGAGAATGTAAATATATTAACATCAAATTAAGAAGACCAGAAATCCTAGTCCTAGTACTAGTACTGAAAGTTGAAGGAAACAAAACACAGATAAGTTGTTGAAATGGAAATGAAAGTGGATCACATGAAACAAGCTTGCAGCTGGATGACTAGCAGGAAGTTGGAAAAACTTAAACAACTAATTACCACAGTCAACAATGACACAGACATTATCAAATATATTTAAAGTTACAGGGCAACAGAGAAAAGGTAATGTGGAAGTGTGTGATGTTTGACATTAACTACTAATACTACAATAATAAAAGGAAAATTATATTTACAGTGATATTATAGAGGACAAGGTCGTACAAGGACCTAATCAGAGGAGAGATCTTAATTTTCTACCAACAACTATATACATAACAATAACTATATTGATACCTACTTTTACATTTGAAAATATTATAACAATCTCATTGGTATATACAAAAATGAACATAAAATCAATCTTTTAGCTTTGTGGATATTATAACTAAAGTGACATTGATTTTAGTTATATAAAAAAAAGCTAGAATGAGAATACTAAAATATACAGAATATTTAAGATACTGCAATGCACTTAAGGAAAACAGATAACTCATAGCACAAGTGCAATAACAAAGCCCTTATCAACGAGGAGCATTTGGAAACAACATCACTTCATTCACAAATACTCATCATGTAATAATACCTAATAGAATGTTTACTAACCTTACGGAATTGATGGAACTGATGAAGACTGGCGGATCACTATATTTTCAAGGTGTTCATATTTACTCTCTAGAATATCCATGCGTTTTTGTAGTGATTCCTTTTCTTTTTGAGTTGTTTGAAGCTCTTCACACAATGCAGCCTTTGAGATGGTACCGCCTTTTAACTCCTTAGTGTTATTCCAACACCAAATCCAACTACGTGACTTTTGCATTGCGGTCCAAAGCACCTTTCCACTACCTCAGTATTAGTAAGAGATGGTTCAGATTGTACAAGCTCATGATTTCAGCCTATAAAATAGAATATTATTTAAGTTAACGCAATGCACTAAGTAAGAGTAAGGATGTTAAATAAATTTAAAATTGATATAAACATACATATTTTTTAGCCATTCCAGGTTCGACAACCTCATTTCCCTTCTTACGTGTCTCAAAGAAAATAGTTTTCATGTTTAGTGGATTACCATCTTTGCCTCCCTTCACGATTAAAAAATAAGTCATAAGCTATTTTATAGAAATAGGAGAGGTTTCTTTGTAGGGTTGCACAATTTATTTACCATTTCATAAACAATCTCTCTAACAGGCTTGCTACCCGTACGATGAGGCATACACAACTTAGATCTATTGACTGAGTTTCTTGTACTTGCTTCCTGCATTAACAACACAACACTGAAATTATAAAAATCATGTTTAATGATTCTATATTTAATGTGTACCTTTAAGATCAGTGGGAAGAGGATAAAAGAGAACAGAAGCACAAAAAATCACCATTGAAATTTTCTTTGGTAGATCTTGTGGATAGAAGACATCTAAAAATTTTACCGAAATCAAAACTCAATTTGAATATGCTATAAATTATTCCAAAAAATTAATCATATGTGACTAGAAATAAAATGATATTTGTTAATAACTATATGAAGTCTTACCTTAAATTTATCAGATAACAAATGTTCCTTGACCAACCATTACCAATCACCCTTGTCTACTCACATCGGCACATCTTTAAGAACCTCGGGGAATGATTTAGATTTCACATTCTTGTGCAATGATCCTCTCCAATTACTCCAAAGCTTTCTCATATGTTGAAAAACATTATCTCTTTGATCATTCATGTCATCACTGTCAAACTTCTCCTAAAATAGAAAAAATACCAACAAAATCTCTTGAATAAGGGAAAACAAGGTATCAAAGTATAAATCACCTAATAGGGAAGTAACCTAGAAAGTTTAGGAACTGAAATCAAAATATCAAATAAATAACAACCACAAGTTATCTATTTAAAACCTATAGTTTACTCACATCACTATTGTATAGTGTTTGAAATAGTGTTAAGAGTAAAATAGCGGCACAAGCAAGTGGACTTAAGCATGACGTGGAGGAACAGAAACTAATATAATAGAATCCTAGCAATCCTATCATACTGGGAGAAGAAATTGAACTTAGCATAAACTTTAGGAGATCACTAAGCTTAGCTAGTTCAATTCTATTATAGAGAAGTAAAGCCACATGGATTTGACCAGGTAATGACTGTACACGTTTATTTTTTTTTGTATAATCAAACAAAGCTATAACACAAATTCAAGGTTGGGCAAGGAAAATACATCATGATTAGGAGAGATAATAGATGATGTTTTTGTTAGTTATTTCTAGTCTTTGTTAGGTGATTCAATAGTAACAAAATCTTTCTTCTACTTGAAAATAAGTAAGCCAAAACAGTAGCATAATTAAAAAGGTAGTTGCTAATGGGTGAAAGAGTGAAAAAACCCCGAGGACTTTGTAAGTGACAAGCTTTAACAATGGCTCAACAGTCTGATGGTTTGGGTTGTTTATTCTTTAAGATGCTTCATGTATTGTAGTGGATGGAGATACTTTTCATGTTGTACATTACATTTTAAGAATAGGAATGTTGTTGAAAGAAGTAAATGCTACCATAATTTTAACTATCCCTAAGGTCTCAACATTGGCTACTTCATGTTATAATATGATCTACAAGTGTATATCCAATATGTATTCAACTAGCAAACAAAGATTTATACTATGGGTATATAATCAGAAGAAGTTGTTCACAATAGGTATATTTGTGTTATGTGATCAACCTTATTTAAAAGACCCCACTGATCTATTTATGTCATGTCAATGAAAAAATGAGTTTTGGAGAAAAGTGACAGGTGGCTGGGTATTTGTAGCTCAGGCAAAGTCAAAGAAAGTCTACAATGAATCAACCAATGACACTGGACCAAGATCAAGAACTAGATTGTGGCAGGGCAGTTATGGAATTGTTATTTACTCCATATTACAGAACAAAAATTAAAGATTCATTAAAGACAGAAGTACAACATATACATTTCATTACCAAAGAAAGATATCAATAGTGAAAATTGCCAAGAAGTCCAAGAAATATATATATGCTTAGTAGAGGCTTTTGATGAAATGGTGTATCCTCTATCAAACATTGAGGTCCTCAAGTAACAGTTAGTGTCAGCTCAATACTTAACGAAGTACATATCAATACACTGCTATGACTGAGAAATGTCCAAATTTTGCTAAGATGAATGTTACACATTGAAATGATAATATAAAATTGAAAAACAATAATTGATAGTTTTAACCAAATGCAAAATTAAATTAATTATAGCCACATTAAACTAATAACAACATCTAGAAGAATTACAGTGGAAGAATAAACTTAAATTTTCAAAAGCCTCTTATTAGCAGGTAGTGGCAAGAGATTTAACTATCAGATAGGCTAACGAGAGAGACAAAATGTGAGAATTTTTATCTATCCATTGAAACGGAGTAACTATACTTTGTTATTAAAGGAGAAGGAACGTGAAATCAAGAGTCTCATGTTTCAAACTGAAACATCCAATACTTTTTGTAAAGGGATTCTTGACAGTTATTAGTAAAAATAAGAGATCGATATGTTGTAATCCTTACAGTAATAGCTACCCACATGTGCTCAAGCGTATGCTCTTCGATGTCCATCCATAAGTATACCCGCAGTGGATACATATTAAGATCATGAACTAGCAAACCCAAGTGCCTCGTAAATTAGACTGTGATTCTGCCCGACTCCACGATTTTGATAAGAAGTGGCTTTTAATATTTCTCCAGGTCTCAGTCGCAAACCATTCTTACAAATATTTGTTCCCCTCACATTCTTTGCCCTTTCTGTTTCACATGGACCTGCAAAATCTACAGTAAGGAAAACCACACAAGAAGTTCAATCTCAATGTAGCATACTTCTAAGAAGGAATCTAAATGACTGGGATAACGAGAGTTCTATAGAATTTGTTAGTCTCCTAACTTCATTTAAAGATCTTATTAACAATGAGGATAGCTTGATATGAAAGGGGAAACAATTTGGTCTTTTCACAGTGAAGTCTTGTTACTCTTAGATTCTCAGGGCCTATGGAAGCGAGGCTAGATAATGTTTTAGCTGCTTTACAGGTAACAATGCAGAAACTATTAGAAATTACATAGAATAAAATACATACTAGTTTCAATTCTGTCAGCATCTTGTACCACTTAAACCACCTTTTTTGCTTTTCTAGATTCAAACAAACCTGGAAATCTAACTGTAAGTAAAAATGCCCAAGATATCAATTCAACTTGCTAAAAAAAGTTACACAAATAAAATAAAATAGTAGTTTTATCTTGCCGAGATACTTCAGTCATTTTTTTAGCCTTGTCAAATTCAAATAGACCTGTAAATTTTGATGCAAGTCAATTGAAATAAGAAGTTCATTCCCATTACTAACAAGAAAGACACAGAGGAAATGAAATAAAGCAAATGAAAGCAGTGGTGTAGGTGAAATAGCCCATGACAATAGTGACACAATCTCGAAGGAAAAATGCACAACATAGAATCACAAGGAAGTAGTAGTCAATGAAAAGAAGAATAAATTGAATAACACTTACGATAATAATGCTGAAAATAGTCGCAACAAAAACTGGTTTAATTCAAACAAGCTTCTAACTTAGCAGAGATGTTCCTACTATAGAGAAGTCAGGCAAACTGGATCAGGCTTGGAGATGCAAACACAAGGTATTTTTACCCAGTTATTAAACAGAGACAATTGAAGCAAGCTATTGAACAACAACTGGAAATATTGAAACTTCTTAATGCAAAGGATGGTAGGAAAGTTGTGTGTAGTATAAATATGAAAATCAATCCTAGTCCTGATGGCTATGATAGTGATTTCTACAAAGAAGCTTAAGATATCATTGGATGACACGTTATCATTTCTCCATTTGTGATTAAGAGGAAGATACCATTTGTGGCCCATATAACACTATTCTTGCCTATTGTTTAGCCTTGTAGAGTAAGTTTTTTTATTGCAACATGGGCAAGCCAGTTTTCCTTTTGTACTCAATCCAGACAAATTTACATATGCTGGAAATTCATTAATGGTCCACAACAAAGATGCATGTAACTTAAAATTATTTCTAGTTGATATCGAATGTCTCCACTCCAGTTTCTCATAATTCATTCAACTCCTCTATTATAGGTTGTAGATAAACATCAATTGCATCATCAGGACCATTAGAAGGACTAGGTATAAGCATTGACAAAATAAAATTATCTTGCTTCATGCAAAGCCAAGGGGGCAAATTATAAGGAACAAGTACCACATGCCAAATGTTGTAGGGAGTTCTCGACATTCCAAATGGTTGCAAACCATCACTAGCAAGTCTAAGTAGTCGTACATTACGAGGTTCAGCTATAAAAGATGGGTGAAGTTCATCAAAAAAATTCCATGCCATTGAATCAGCTGGATGCCTCATTATTCCATCATCAACTCTTTTTTCATGATGCCATGACATCAAAGGAGATTTCTTTGAACACATAAATAATCTTTAAAGTCTTGGCTTTAGAGGAAAATAACGTAAAATCTTGCATGGTATCTTTTTTCCTTTTTCAATTTTGTTTCCCCACTATGTTTAGCATCCTTCCATCTAGATGCACCACAAACATTGCACAATTGAAGGCAATTATCATCCTTCCAATACAACATGCAATCATTCTTACATACATCAGTCTTCTTTTAAAAAAGCCCAAGATCTCGACTTACCTTCTTTGCCTCATAATATGAATCCGGCAAGTTTGTTCAATCAAGCAATAAATCATCTTTCAAAAACTTCAATAACCTCGTAAATGACTCATTACTCCAATGACCAATACTTTTAAGGTGAAGCAATTTTAATCAAAAGTAGAAAGTTTAGAAACTTTTTGCACTTTCATATAATGGTAGATCAAGATCTTTCAATAACCTATAAAATCTTTCTGTTTCAGCAGTTGGTTCCTCCTATCGAAGATCATCACCAGTACTATTATTCATATTATCTCCATCAAAATCGGGGTACAAATCTCTTAGCAACCCATGTATTTCATCCTTACCATCATCCTCTCCAATGTCATTATCATCTATAAATTCAAAATCTGATTGTGCTTCACCTGACATCTCTCCATGGTGATACCAAAGAGTATAACTTGGTATTATCCCATGTACTATTAAATGTGACCTAACTACAACACATGTCTAGAAGTTGCATTAACACATTTAATACATGGACAACAGATCGACATTGGTTCTCCTAATTTTGTAAAAGCATAATCTAAGAAATTATCCACCCTATCTATATAAGCATTAGCAAGTCTATTGTTAATAAGTTCCATCCATTGCTTATTATGTGCCATAATCTTCATGCATGTAAAATATATAACACTACATTAGTATAACAACCAGGTACTCAAAACATGGTAAAAAAAAAGTTACACAAATTCTAATAGTCAAATTACATGAAAAAAATCTAGCAATTCAAGAAATTCAACATCTAAATATTAAAAGACCAAATATTTCAAAATAATAACTTTTGTATGTACATTCTAGACATCACTAATATGTTTAGTTATTTATAAAAATCTTGTGTAAATGATGTTATTACCCCAATAGACATCATTAGCTCCCTCTTATTAGTTAAACAACTTTGAGTTCTTGCAATAAGTTTTAATTCCCAGATCTCAATTATTGTTTTGCCAATTCTGAAGTTATCAACTATTTTCTTTGTGGCTATCTTGCATCTCCATGATAACTTTTCATACAACCTCTTACTTCTTAAAAAATGTTAGGAACTATAATGTAAATCTAATTATGGTTACTCTTTTTCTTGAATGTATAGCAGAACAAACTTTGCAGATGATTTTAAAGCAAATGAGGGAATCGAATGGTGATTACATAAGGAATATACCAAGATATACTTGCAATTAAACTCTAAAACAATGACCAAGATATTGACAACATGTTTTTTATGTAGAATTACAGCTCAAAAAGCCACAGTTCAATTGAAATTGTTGAAAAGTTGGAAAACTCATCAAGATGATCTGGTCTCTAGTCTCTACATTTATGGTTAGGTATTGAATATACAAAGTAGGTTCACAACAAATTTATAAAATCACAAACAAAGGTTCGATAAGTCCTATAATCTAATCCCATTATATTTATAGAAGAGTATGTAAAGACTAAAGAAAAAAGGTGAAATATTTTATATTTTTCTGTTTGTAGCATTTAAATTTTCTTACAGTTTTGCAATTTTTTCTTACATGTATTGAACACATTAAAATTTGGACAGTGGTAGTTACAATTACTCAAAAATCAATGAAACACACTAAAAGATCGCAACCACCAGTACCTCTTAAGAAATGGTCAATAAGACCAAATTTTAAAACATAGCAAAAGAAATGACCAAACAAATTTGGACAAATGCATGCAGTAGTTTAAAATACATACCAGTAAAGAAGAAAGGTTTAGAAAAAGTAAAAAACATACCTTACAAAACAAATCAACACAGAGCGTTCAAAAGAGTAGTTTTGCAGTCACTTTCAACAAAAAGAAGCACCACTGACAGATTTAGAATCAAAGTCTACACCAACCAAGAAAGAAATAAGCGTAAATGAGATGCACTTTAGAGAAAAGAAATTATGAAATTAAACAAAGATCCTACAAAAAAATCTACCAGCTACATGAAATCAGAGAATCACAATTTCAGTATAATCTTTCCAATGCTATATGTATTGCCTAATTTAAAAGAGTTTGTCCAATTTCTAAGAAAGAAAAAATATAGGGAGAAAAGAAGGATATATGAACCCTGAATGCGGCATATTAATTCCCAACAACAATTAATGTTAATTGTTCACTCCTATTCAATTTGAAAGTATCTACACAAGGAAAAGATCAGATAGAAGAACAAGATCAAACAAAAAAAAGAGATTGTGTAGTAATTGACTGCAACCTTAACAAATGTGAAGGCATTCACAAAACAACATGAAGAATCAAGGGAAATAATGTTACTTTTTGGTGTATAATGTGTTGCGAATGAGATCATGGAGATGTGAGAACTGAAATGCCCATTTATTACTCATAGGAGAAGGTTTATTGGTGACTACTCACTAGAATAACACAGTGTGGCAGTGACTTTCAAGTTTTAGGAGAAAACAAATCATTGAATTGTCAATTAAAGGTGATGTATACTCGGGAAAAGAACATGTATTCACAGTTAGATCTTCACATGAAAAACCTCTTTTAACATAGGTATTGATTTAGTACTATTAGATAGATTGTAGAATATACAATACTTTTCCCACATGTAAAATGATATTAAACAGAGACATGGGTTTTTATAAATTCTAAACAGGCTATGAATTTTGAACTATAAATATATAGAAGAGTTTAATCATGCTAATAGTAGCACATACTGTTAAATTTTTTAAATTCGACCTAGCCTAAGCCATAGAACCACATGAAGCTGGCTTAAGTAGACCCAAGATTAAAGAAGTAGATTATAGGGGAGTGGAGTTAATCCAAGCAGGGCTGAACCATGCATTATAAAAATGTCATCAACTTAACGATAATTCAAGGAAATGTTACAATGTAAGCATTTAATGTAACATAACAATAATGTAAGAGCCTGAACTAAAGTAATATGTCTTCTTTGAATGACTGGGCAACACTCAAGGAGCTACTTCAAGAAAAAGGAAAAAGAAAGGCTATATTACAACCTCAACTCCATTTGTACATCAAAATGTTGTTGTCACTCGTTATCAAATCATGAGTTATTTATTGCTTAACCAAGATATGGCTTTGAGAATCAATCTTATTCTTACGGTGGAAAATTCAAGAGGTATACTTGTACTTGTAGATACAGATCATAATCATAAAGTAATAAAGCAACACATATAGAACAAAACCAAAAAGACTAGGGCCAAATTTTCAGCAGACTTAGATGTGACAAAGAAAATATTTTGTAAGTTATTGTATTAAAGTTACAATAGATTATCAAATAGATGATATATATAATTCCTCCTTGCTACATTTTTTTGTAAAAATTGCAGTGTCCTATGTACATAAAAGGTCAGGTCCTCGGCCACTCTTGTGGTTATAAAAATTTAGTATTTTGAATTAATATTAGTGCTACAACTATTGTGTTTTGACCAGAACAACAAAAAAAATAAAGAAAATGGGAAGAAGGAAACCTAATCTCTACAGTTTACACAAACAATTGTATCATATTATAAGGTAGAAATACACTTGTGAAGGATAATGAAAATTTTGTCCTAGAAATTATCAGATTGACAAATTTATTCAATAATTATTACTATTGCGACTTCTTTTATTGTCAATCGAGTCTACTACCGAAAGTACACACAAACATATGCTTGCAATGAGTAGTATACCTAATTTAAGATCATTTGCACCAAAAACTTACTGAAAACAACAAGATTATTCATAAAGAATAAACATAAAATTGGGCAAAATATGAATTTTCACCTAACAATTCATAGTCAAAACAAAAGAGCATACTTTAAAAAGAAGGGAACTCCAAGACAATGCGAAATTATTATCACACACAATAAAGAACAACAACAATCAGGTGAAATTTAAAGTAAAAAACGAAAGCTTAGTTCTACAATTAGAAAAAAATAGGCATTAATTTCCTTTATAAAAGTTTGAACAGATACCTGGAGCTAAACCAACAACAATTTTCGTGGTCTATTTTGCTAGTTTTTCTCCAACAAGACAATTATTTGAGTTATCTCCCTTTAGTATCTCACATTATAGCATTAGAGAAGGCGATGTGTTCAGAAACTTCGTCATCTCTTCGAAGTGGTGGAGAAGGTGGCGTGTGTGGTGCAAGTTTGTGAGCGGAAAAATCGAGAAGATTGTTCATCTCACTGAAGCTCAATGTTTTCTCACGGAGGGGGTCGGGTAATGGGAGACCTAGTTCTGATGGGGTTGGTATTGTAATAGAGGATAAGTTATTTGTTAAAAATAAATAAATTGTTAAAAATAAAATGGGTTGTTAATTAAAATAAAAGTATATGTCATTATTTTATTATTAACGTATGAGTGGTATTAATTTTCTTAAGGTGCGGATATTGTCCTTTCGTTAATATTATATTAAAATTTCCTTTTAACAATGGGAAAAAAATTGTGACATAATATAAATACCTATAACGACTGGATTTATATTCTTTCGTTAAAATTTGGGCGTTAAAAATCAATTTTCCTGAAGTGTTTCATACATTGCACAAGTGTGCTTTGAGGTTACTTAGTAGTATGGTTCCCTTATGGTAGAAAATTTTAAGACATGACAATGTATATAGACTATGATTAAGTTGACCAACAAGGGATACTTGGCTTGGGTGGTATTACGGGATGCTATTCATGCTTTGCACTTGTATGCTTTTGAGGTTTCTTGAGAATGGTTCTACTAAGGTAGAGATGACTAAGAGTCAATTATGCTTATATGATGCTTATGTTAAAGACTTTGCTTATTATGATTATGACTTGTCTCCTATGCTCATTAATTATGTCTTATGTTGACTTATGATTATATGATGCTTATGTTGGAGATTATGTTATGACTATGTTATTTTTCTTATGCTTATGTCTTATGTTGACTAACCATTTGAGAAGGTTTCATGGTGTTGTGCTAGCTATCATACTTAGTACATTTTGTACTAACGCATATTGCCTACATTCTAATCAAATGTAGGGTTTCAGAGATTGAATTCCTTTGGAAGTTAGGTTTCTAAGGAGCAAGAAGACTTGAAGATTTGGTGAGTCCTCATAGCTTCGAGGACAAACCAATTATTTACTTTATGTCATTTATTATGTTTTAAACTTTGTATGGGCTGCGTCCCAAGATTTTTATTCAAGAGTTTAATAGATAGTTTGAGACAAAGTATATAAAGACTTCCAGTTGATTTTATGAAAAATACTTTGATTGCAAAAGTTTTAAATTTTACCATATTTTCTATTATCTCATGTTATGATATGCTAAGGGCTTGTATGAGACCCTTTCGGGGTCAAGTGCGCCATGTTACGTATAGGGGGTACCCTGGGTAGTGACACCGATGCAGTCGAACAATAATATTTTTCAGAGGGGTCAAATCAGAGGGTTGGCTACTTTGCCTTCTCCCACACCTCAACCTGAACGTCAGGGAATTCAATTCTAATCCACGGGTCATAATGAAATCCTATTGTTCCGTCAAATCTTCCTGAATAAGAGCAGATGAATCAGCTATAACACGCTCAATCATGGAAGCAATAACAGCCTCAACCCAAGAAGCCCTCACATCGGCCGAATGGGCAAGGTTTCCCATTATAGAAATCATCGTCTGAGTTAAAGGGGGACGAGAGACAATATTAGGAGTACGAGATGTAGACGTTGACGGAGTACATATACCTGAAGGCTCGACGGTTGGAATAAGATGTTTAGGGCCAGCCACCATAGACTCCATGTCAACAATCAGAGAAGTATCTACTAGAGATTTCTTCATTTTCTCAGCGTCATCTTTCAAATACTCCTCTTCGATCCGAAGAATATCATAAGATAAGGAAGGTGTAACCTCAATATCTGGATTTTCCAGAAAGGTTATACCTGATAGGCGACAAGCACTGATCAAAACCGAAAATGACAATGAGGTTTGATTTTGTCTGGACCTCATCAACATCTCCTGTGCAAATTATTGACCCAAGGTTTAACCTCTCTACGCTTTAGGATGCCTGATGATGTTCTGCTTTCGTGATGGTATCAACGTGCTGCTAATGAACCCAAACACGTACCGTGCCGGGTTGTTCATGTACTTCTTCTAAATAACATCATCCACCTCGATCCATCTGGGTGTGGCATCACACAACAATGGGCCAACCTACCCTTTCAGGTCATCTAGAGTCTGCGTGTTGATTTTATCGGCCAAAGAGTGTTGATTCCGCACCATGCAATCTAACTCATCATTTATATTTGTTTCACTAAACTTTACTTTCTTTCCCTACACCTCTACTAAATCAACCTGTGCCATCGACCCGGCCTTCTTTTTCCCTTTTGGTATTAGCTTGTCATACCATTCATACAACTCTTGAACACTCGTAGGAATATACGTACTCTGAGGTTTTGTGAATTGCTGGAACTGGTGATACCACAACATTTCCGAAACTGTACGATATATGTCAATAACTCCACTTGTGAACAACCGGTTCTCCTCAAGTATAGTCCGCAAGTCGGCGGCCTTTAGCCAAGTTCCCGGATCTAGGAGGATGAACAGAAACATGAGTAACTTGTGGTGCTTGTGATTCCTCTGGTGTTGGGGTTAGTACAAGTGGATCATGGACTACTTTAGATCGCAACTTTGAATATTTCCGCTTTATGAACTCAGCTTTGGGCACCAGTGTATGGATCGGAGTCTTAGACCCCTAAACTTCCTCATTTTTAGACCCGGAGTACGTGAGATACACGGAATCAATGCCCAATCTATAATGTCAGCTAGTGTTGATCACACCCTCTTTTTTCCCCTTACTACTCACCTGAGGAGGTTTGCAATGAACGGTTCGGGGTGGTACAACTTTTTCCACAATCACAACCCCCTTTCTTTCTTTAAGTGTGGCGGAACCATCTCTTATGAGATGGAGGAAAATCATCATCGTATGCGTGTTGAGCTGGCAGTTAAGGCCTATCCATACGTATTAAAGAACACAAACGAGAATAAATTTTGTACTAGAGGGTAAGACTGGCAGAGGGACCGGGTCGGCCCGCCCCGACCCGCGACCGGTTCAAGAACCGGCTCGCCGGACCTGGTCCCATCATTTTTCGGGGGTTGGGAGGGGTTCGGGAGAGGGGACCGGTTAGTGGCCGGTTCACCCTTTGGGCCAGGTTGACCCGGCCCGGTCCCGCCCCAGATGAACCGGCCGGTTCGCGGGATCCCCCAACTTTTTTTTTTTTTAATTATATCCGTTGGGCAACGGCTAGTGGGCCCCCCCAACGGATTTATTCACTATTTTTTCCCTTCCCCAACACCATCTACAACCCCTACTTTTAATACTTTAATTTAAACCCTCAAGTTATCATAAATACACTTTAACCCACTTTTCATATTATAAATACCCCTCTAACCCTTATTATTTCTTACAAAATCATATATTCTCATCTATTTTTTATATCCTCTCAAGTCTCAATATTAAGTCTCATTTTTTTATTCCATTTAAGTCTCATATTATATCATAATACATATATTTCAATTCTAAATTTTCATATTATATATCATAATATATATAATTCTCATATTTGCTATTAAATATTGAAGTTCCAAATTACAAGTTACAACAAACTACAAGCTTCAAGAATCGGTTGTAATGTCTGCTAGTAACGCAGACGTTTGGTACATTCGTTTTATAATATCTATATTTTATTTTTCGTCATTAATTTTTGTGTTATTATTATTTTTATATTATACTTTACATATAATTAAATATGAGTTCTAACAAAAAAGATACCGATAAAGGGAAAGAGAAAGAACCAAGTGGCATTAGTA
>NW_006239162.1:544816-544969 GCF_000226075.1 Solanum tuberosum
TTCAAGAAATACTGTTAAATCTGATGTTTTTGTATATCAAGGTAAACATTGTCAATATATTCGTTGTATGTTTAGTATATTAGATTGTAGAGTATCTATAACTTCGGACATGGGGCGTAGTGTTAATAAACGTGATTATTTAACTGTTACAGC
>NW_006239162.1:546050-546166 GCF_000226075.1 Solanum tuberosum
GGTTAAGTTCCAAACAAGAAGCTTGGATTAATGCAGTAATTGGATTTAGTGATGATGAATTAGAGTGACAAGAGTTTCTAGCAAGTTTGCCAACACCGGAGAATGTTATAGTCGAT
>NW_006239162.1:547535-575097 GCF_000226075.1 Solanum tuberosum
AACATATAATTTCAATACAAATAAATAAGTTTATAAAAAATAAAAAATCCCCCGTCCCGTCCCATCCCATATATATAGTGGGACGAGATGGGACTTATTTTTGTCCCCCCAATCCCGGTCCCGGCCAAATCCCCCCAGCCCCGTCCCCCGTCCCGTTCCGTCCCCCAGTCCCCATCCCGTCTCCTTGCCAGCCCTACCAGAGGGTTAGTCAAATAGGGTTGTTTTTAAAAATTCTGCAAACAAACTTGCCAAACTATTCGGTGATTCACTAACTCCATTCGGCGAGTAAAAGAGTCCTCACCGAATGTTAGAGACAACCCAAGCAATAACTCAAGTCAAAAATGTGATATCAATGCCATTTTGTGACTCACTAAATCTAGTGGCTCCCCTTCAGAATTCCTGCAGTTAAGCAATGGGTAGGACATTTGGCGACACGCCGAGCGAGCTCGACGAAGCTCGCCAAAATGCCCAACACTGTAACACCACGGATTCGAAATGAGGTAAATTTTAGCTTTTGGGAAAACTGCAGCTGTTGACCGATGGTGGATAACCACAGACTGTGGTTGGGACCACGGACCGTAGGAGGATCCATGGTTGGGCACCTTAGAAAGGTCAATTCGACCTCAGAACCACGGGTTGACCAACGGTCCATCGGTCAGACTACAGACCGTGGTCGGGGTTCCGTAGGTCCAGGCCTAGAAATCAAGTTTCTGACCACGAACCACAGCCAACAAAGACGGATGGTAGGTCCATCCACGGTCTGTCGGTCGTGGCCTGACAGTTATTTTTAGGGGCAATTGGGTCTTTTCCGGTTTTTATTAGATCAAAGTGGTGTCATTTTGCCTAAGTCTAGAACACTTATATATACATTTTTAACCCCCTAAACCCCTCATTCAAGTCATTCTCTCAAATCTCAAAAGAATTCCCAAAACTCCTCTAAAATATTCTCTCTCTAGAAGTTAAAAGAAGAAGGAAGAAGAGGAACCTAGGTCAAGATAGAGTCTCCAATTTTCAAGCTTGTGAGGGCCTTGTGATCAAAGTATGATAGATCTTCATCCATAGACTTCTTCCATCCTTGGAGTCCCCTAGAATTTCCCCAATTTGATGAGGAATTCCCCAATTCTAGCTAGGGTTCTTCACTTGTTATGGGTTATGATGATTATGGATCCAATTGATCTGATTGTGATTGTTTATGATAGAATTAGTATAATTATATGTTTTTAGAATGAAATTACAGGTATTCATGCCTACACTCTGATTCTAACCTAGAAT
Organism: Solanum tuberosum; assembly: GCF_000226075.1. NCBI lineage: Eukaryota > Viridiplantae > Streptophyta > Magnoliopsida > Solanales > Solanaceae > Solanum > Solanum tuberosum. Next base: position 548,808 of record NW_006239162.1, read on the forward strand.
TGATATAATTAGGTTGATGTTATGAAGGAAAACTTTGTGGGTTTAGATGTATCCTTATAGGATTGATGAATTATGACTAGAATTGCTTGAGAATGAAGCATAAATAATGATAATTAAATCTAGCACATTGAGAGTAAATCTTATGATAAGGAATTGTTTGTAATTCATTTCAATTTTGTGGAAGGGATTCTTCCCACATGAATTGCTAATTATGAATAAATGAATGTGAAAGGCTTTCTCACACGAATAATTCTAGGTTGAAAAAACTGCTCACCTAAAATGAATCTAGACTAAAAGACTATGAAATTGATGAGGCTAGAGGTGATAACCCTTGACCTCCATATGAAGGGATGTAAGGTGATTCCCCTACTCCTTAGAATTGAACAATAGTTGAATCCCCATGTTCTTATTATGTTAATTGGACATGGAGGTGAGTACCCATGATACCAATGAAATAATGTGGATGAGAATGCCCACATTATATGATGAAGTTGTGAAGGTTAGTACCCGCATAATGTGATGAAGTTGTGGAGGCGATTACCTGCAATCGAAAAGTAACTAAGGTAAGAGGCGAATAACCATTAGCCTTTATAAGCTAGGAAAAGAGGAGAATCCCGATGTCTTTAAAAGTAAGTATAAATAATGACAATATGATATAAATAATGTGTAATGTGGATTGTTCCTACAGATGCCTTCCATGAGGTAAGCTTGACTAGAAGCGGATGACCCAAGTCTTGACTAAGGATGAGTAAGGTTGCTTCAGAAATATTCCTTTCTTCTTATGATGTTGATTTCTGTGCATTGATTATGCTTATGGTTTGTATTGACTAACCATGATGTTTATGTTGTTTATGCTTGCTATCGTAATTAGTACTTGATTGTACTAACGCATACTTTGCCTACACTCTTATCAAATATAGGGTCCGACGACATCGACACTGATTCTCATTGCTAGGATCATAGTAGCTCAAGGAAGTAAAGATTGGTGACTCTTAATTTGATTTCAGGTTGTGATCACCACTTTCTTTTATAACCCTCTTTTATGTTTTGGACTATTGTATGGGCTATGTGCCAAGATTGTATTCTTATTTTTTAGATGGTTTGAGACAATGATGTTAGACTTCTGCTTCATTTTATAAAGACTATTATTGTATTGAAATTTTTTAATCTCTGCTCATTTCTATAACTTTATGTTATGATATGCTATGTGGCTTGTATGAGGCCTCTAGGGGTCTTGTTATATCTAGGGGGTACCTCTGGGTTGTAAGAAACTTAGTAATTAGAGCACAAGGTTTAGAATGGTTATAGGATGTCTCAAACAACGTCGAGTAGAGTCTTGTTCATATGTGTGAAGCGCGCCACATTTATGAATTAGAGGATACTAGATGTTTAGGATACTTCACTTTTTCATTTCTCTAAGTCGTGCAATGGAGTTTAAATATATGAAGTCTTTCTTCTAATCCTTACCCAATGGTTTTCAAGATATGAATATTAGAAGGGCTAATGCTAGAAGGATGAAGGGAGACAATGTGGGTCAAGAAGTTCCTCCCCGAGCTCTTCTTCAAGCTTCGATTGATCAGTTGGTTGAGAATGTAACCAATGTAGAGTTTAGGTTAGAGTTCTAAGTGTTGGCTCAATCCATGATGGCCCAAGCCAGTAGAGAGATGGTAGCTCCCGTGAACCCAAATGTTGGTAAGGCGGCGACAAGAGTGAGGGACTTAACAATGATGAACCCTCCAGAATTTTATGGCTCCAAAGTTGTTGAAGACGCTCAAGAATTTATCGATGATGTTTTTAATATACCTGCTAATATAGGGGTGACACCGGTACAAAAAGCGGAGTTAGCTGCTTATCAACTCAAAGGGGTTGCTCAGATTAGGTTGAATCAGTGGAAAGGGGAAAGGCCGGAAGGAGCGGGTTCCTTGATAGGTTTTTCTCTTTAGATATGAGAGTGGCCAAGGTAGTTGATTTCATCAACCTTCGTCATGGAAATATGAGTGTGATGGAGTATGCTCTGAGGTTCACTCAATTATCTAAGTATAATCCTTATATTGTGGCGAATCGTAGGACCAAGATGATTAAGTTTGTGTCGGGAGTGTCCGACTTGATTGTCAAAGAATCCGCACTACTATGGTTGTTCATGATATGGACATTTCTTGCCTTATGGTGCATGCCCAAAAAATTAAGGTTGAAATGCTTAAAGAAAGATCTAGGGAAGCAAAAAGGGCAAGAACAAAATTTCGTAACTTCTCACATTCAATGTTTTGTGGACGAGGTTGTTCAAGGTTTCGAAAAAAGGTTCTCCAGGCAAGTTTCTTCAAGTAATCCTCCAATACCTAACAATGAACGAGTGTCTAACCCAAAATCTCAAGGAGATGGTATTAAGTCCTCAATGTGTTCTTGTGCTAAATGTGGGAGAAATCATGGGAGAAAGTGTCTAGTAGGCTCTAATGCTTGCTTTGGGTGTGGCAAGATGGGTCACATGATAAGGGATTGTCCCTTGGTTGCTAAGAATGAGGGAGATACTTATTGTAGGGCTCAACCCAACCCCTTATCGGGTCCAAGTGGTTCAGGTGATAGTGCTTCTAAGCAAAACTTATTCTATGCTCTCCAGAAAGGTGATCAAGAGAGCTCCGAGATGTGGTGACCGGTATGTTAAAAAGTTTTCAAATTGATGTGTATGCATAGATTGATGTCGGTGCTACTTTCTCTTTTGAGACTCCTTATGTGGCTAGGAGGTTTGATGTGCTCCCTGATGTTCTATTAGAGTTTTTTTTCTATTTCTACCCCTGTTGGTGATTCTGTGTTGGCTGAGAGGGTATATAGAAGATGTCCCGTCTCCTTATACCATAGAGTCACTCTTACCAACTTGGTAAAACTTGATATGTTAGAATTCAATGTCATTCTTGGTATGGATTGGGTGCACTCATGCTACTCTTCTATCGATTGTATAACTAGGGTAGTCAAGTTCTAATTTCCAAATGAGCCTATCCTAGAGTGGAACGGGGGAATTCCATGCCTAAGAGTCAGGTTATTTCTTGTCTTAAGGCTAGAAAGATGATTTCTAAGTGTTTCTTTCACCATCTAATGAGTGTGAGGGATGTAGATTCTGAAACCCCTTCCCTGTAGTCGGTCCTTATAGTAAAAGAGTTTCCGAAAGTGGTCCCAGATGTTCTATCCGATATTCCTCCCGAAGGGGAGATAGATTTGGGCATTGACCTTCTTCTGGATACACAACCTATCTTCATTCTTCGATACTGAATGTCCCTGACGCAACTTAAGGAGTTAAAGGAACAATTGGAAGATCTATTAGATAAAGGTTTCATCCGACCAAGCATCTCACCATGGGGTTCTCCAGTATTGTTCGTTAAGAAAAATGATGGTTCCCTCTGAATGTGTATCGATTATCAACATTTGAACAAGGTGACCATTAAGAACAAGTATCCACTTCCAAGGATTGATGATTTGTTTGACCAACTTCAAAGGCAAGTTATTTCTCTAAAATTAATCTCTGATCGGGTTATTACCAATTGATGGTGAATGAGGAAGATATTCTGAAAAAAGGCTTTTAGAACCTGATATGGTAACTATGAGTTTCTATTAATGTCATTTGGATTGACTAACGCTCTGGCAGGGTTTATGGACTTGATGAGTAGGGTGTTTAGACAATAACTTGACATGTTTGTGATAGTGTTCATAGATGATATTTTGATCTATCCAGTAAGTGTGATTGAGCATATTGACCATTCGAGGATTGTATTGCAAATCCTTAAGGACCGACAACTTTTTGCAAAGTTTAGCAAATGTGAATTTTGGCTAAGATCGGTAGCTTTCCTTGGTCATATTGTGTCAAGCAAAGGTATAGAGGTAGATCCTAAGAAGATGGATGCGGTCAAGAGTTGGCCTAGACCCCTATCACCTTCAGACATTAGAAGTTTCTAGTGTTTTCCCGGTTATTATCGATGATTTGATGAGGGGTTTTCTTCCATTGCCTCTCCATTGACGGCTTTGACTCTAAAGAGGGCTAAGTTTATATGGTCTGAACCATGTGAAAAGAGTTTTCATGAGTTGAAAGATAGACTTACCTCCGCTCCGGTCTTGACTTTGCCAAAAGGTACGAATGGTTTTGTGGTGTATTATGATTCCTTCATAATTTTGTTGGGATGCGTGCTTATGGACAACATAAAGGTTATTGCCTATGCTTCAAGGCAACTTAAGGTCCATGAGAAGAATTATCCCACCCATGATCTTAAATTAGCGTCGGTGGTTTTTACCTTAAAGATATGGAGGCATTATTTGTATGGGGTGCATGTAGATGTGTTCACCGACCACAAAAGCCTACAATATGTGTTTAGTCAAAAGGACTTGAATATTCACCAAACAAGGTGGCTTGAGTTATTGAAGGATTATAATATGAGTGTTCTCTATCACCTCAGAAAGGAGAATGTAGTAGCAAATGCTCTTAGTACGTTGTCCATGGGTACTGTTGCTTATATGGATGATGATTGAAAAGAATTGGCACGACATGTGCATAGATTGGTCCGATTGGATGCTTGATTGGTAGACTCAACCAAGGGTGGTGTTATGGTCTATAATGGTTCCAAATCATCTTTTGTAAGTGATGTGAAAGCTAAACAACGCCTAGATCCCATTTTGGTAGAATTGAAAGAAGCGGTACTCAAGAAGTCTGTTGAGACTTTCTCTCAATGGGGAGATGGAGTACTTAGATACCAAGGTCGATTATGTGTTCAAACTGTTGATGAATTACGGGAATATATTTTGGCAGAAGCCTATAGTTCTCAGTATTCTATTCACCCAGGAGACACCAAGATGTAGACTTGCGGCATATCTATTGGTGGAATGGGATGAAGAAATATATTGCAAGATTTGTGGCTAAGTGTTCGAATTGCCAACAAGTGAAGGTTGAGCATAAAAAACTGGGAAGTATATCCCAGGTTATCAGTATTCCTACTTGCAAGTGGGAAGATATGAATACGGAATTTATATTGGGGTTGCCACGGACTCGGCGCCAATATGATTTGATTTGGGTTATAGTAGACTGAATGACGAAATCAACCCATTTCATTCCTGAAAAAGTTTCTTATATGATGGAAGACAATGCCAAGTTGTATTCGACGGAAATGGTAAGGCTTACTTTTCAGTGTTGGAAATTATTCCAAAAGGGTCTGGCACCAAAGTGAAGCTTAGCACGAATTTTCACCAACAAACTCATGGACAAGAAGAGCGAACGATCCAAACTTTAGAGGATATTTTGAGAGAATGTGTCATCAATTTCAAAGGAAGTTGGGATGATCACTTGCCATTGATATAGTTCACTTATAATAAGAGTTACCATTCTAGTATTGGTATGGCCCCCTTCGAAGCTCTTTATAGTAGGAGGTATAGATCTCCCATAGGATGGTTTGAGGTGGGTGAAGTTGTCTTGATTGGACCCAAATTAGTTCATGAGTCTTTGGAAAATGTCCGGCTTATTAGAGAGTTGTTGTGAATGGCCCAAAGCCGACAAAAGACCTATGCTGATGTTACGAAGAGAGACCTTGAGTTTGAGGTTAATTATTGGGTCTACTTGAAAATCTCACCAATTTAAGGTGTGATGAGATTTATTTGGGAAGAAATGGAAACTTAGTTCCCGGTACGTGGTCTCGTACAAAATCTTGAGACGTGTTGGTAAGGTTGCCTATAATTTTAATTTGCCAAATGATTTGGCAATGGTGCATCCAGTGTTCCATATATCTATGCTTAAGAATTGTGTCGGAGATCCAACATCAAGTTAAGAGACTGAGAAACAAGGAAGTTGCTTCCATGAAGGTATTGTGGAGAAACCACTTAGTTGACGGTGCTACTTGGGAGGCCGAGGCCAATATGAAGTCCTGATATCCTCATCTCTTTCCTTCTACTATAGCTTAAGGTAATGAGTTTCCTCTTGATTTTTCTTATGGTTTGGAGTCATGTAGGATTTAGATGTTCCCGTAATTTCCTTATGTTATGCATGTTCATGAAAACTTGTGCTTGAAAGATAATGAATTTGAGTGATTGATTTTCCTCATGTTGTAGTGCATTGAGTATGAGTTGCCTATAGACCCAATGAGATGAATTGATGAACATGTTTAGATATGCTTTTTGAGATTTAATTACATATGCGCTCCATGAGATTGTGTTGAGCATTTTTTGAGATGGATAAGGTAGTTCATTCTTAAATATATGAAATCTTAAAATATCATGCATATTGGGTTGTTAGATGTAGTTTCTACTCCATTATGGTGCATTGAGTATGTTTAGCTTGGAGATGATGTTTTTCCTTCGATGTGCGCATTTAGATAAGGTTCATGCATGATGGGCTACTAGTCTTGAGTCTTTTCATCTAGAAACTTGCTTAGAATATCATTCGAGGATGAATGATCCCAAGGGGGAGATAATGTAAGACCCCAGATTCAAAATGAGGCAAATTGTATCTTTTAGGAGAGCTGCAAGTTCTAACCCACGATGGCCAACCACGGACCGTGGTTGGGACCACGGATCGTAGGAGGATCAGTGGTTGGGCACCTCATAAAGGTCAATTGTACCTCAGGACCACAGCTTGACCAATGTTCCATGGGTCAGACATCGGACCGTGGTCCAGTGTCCGTAAGTCCATCCCCCAGAAATCAAGTTTTTGACCACAAACTACGCCCAACCAGGATAGTCCGTAGGTCAATCCACGGTCTGTAGGTCGTGGCATAGCAGTTATTTTTAGGGGTAATTGGGTCTTTTCCGATTTTAATTAGATCAAAGTGGTGTCATTTTGCATAATTCTAGAACACCTATATAATCATTTTTAACCCCCAAAACCCCTCATTCAAGTAAATCTCTAAAATCTCAAAAGAATTCCCAAAACTCCTCTCAAATATTCTCTCTCAAGAAGTTGGAAGAAGAAGGAAGAAGAGGTAGCTAGGTCAAGATCAAGTCTCTAATATTCAAGCTTGTGAGGGCTCTGTGATCAAGGTATTATATCTCCTTATCCATGGACATCTTCCATCCATGGAGTCCCATATAATTTCCCCAATTTAATGAAGAATTTCCTAATTCTAGCTAGGGTTTCTTTAATTATTTTGGGTTATGATGATTATGGATCCAATTGAGTGGTTTGTGATTCTTTATGATAGAATTAGTATAATTACATGTTTTTAGAATGAAATTACATGTATTCATGCCTACCCTATGATTCTAAACTGAAATTGATATAATTAGGTTGATGCCATGAAGGAAAACTTTATGGGTTTAGATGTATCCATATAGGATTGATGAATTATGAGTAGAATTCCTTTATAATGAAGCTTAGATGATGATCATTAAATCTAGGTCTTTGATAGTAAAGATTATGATAGGAACTGTCGGTAATTGATGTCATTGTTGTGGAAGGGATACTTCCCACATGAATTGCTAATTACGAATAAATGATTGCGAAAGGCTTTCTCACATGAATGATTCTAGGTAGAAAGGATTGCTAAACTAAAATGAATTTAGACTAATAGACTATGATATTGATGAGGCTAGAGGCGATTACCCTTGACCTTCATATGAAAGGATGTGAAGCGATTCCCTTACTCCTTAGAATTGACCAAGAGGGGAGTCCCAATGTTGTTATTATGTTCAATGGACATTAAGTCGAGTACCCATGATCACTATGAAATTATGTGGAGGTGAGTACCTGCATTATATGATGAATGATGTGCAGGTGAGTACCCGTATCATGTGTTGAGGTTGTGGAGGCGAGTACCCGCAATCTAAATGTAAGTAAGGCAAGAGGCGAATCCCCATGTATTCAAAAGTAACTGTAAATAATCAGACTATGATGTAACGAATGAATAATGTCTTTTGTTGCTATAGATGCCTTCCATGAGGTAAGTTTGACTAGAGGCGGATTACCCATGTCTTGACTAAGGATGAATAACTTTGCTTAAGAAGTATTCCTCTCTTATTATGATGTTGATTTATGTCCATTGATTATACTTATGGTTTGTATTGATTACCCATGATATTTATATTGTTTATACTAGCTATCATATTTTGTACGTGATTGTACTAACGCATACTTTGCCTACATTCTTTTGAAATGTAGGATCCACCGACATCGACACTCATTTTCGTTGCTAGGATCATAGTAACTCAAGGAAATGATGATTGGTGAGTACTCATTGGATTCGAGGATGTGATGACCACTTTATTTTATGTCCTTGTTTTATGTTTTGGACTATTGTATGGGCTATGTACCAAGATTGTATTCATGATGTTTAGATGGCTTAAGACAGTGATGTTAGACTTCCGCTTCATTTTATAGAGACTTCGATTGTTTTGTAAAGTTTTTAATTTCCGCTCATTTCTATTACTTTATGTAATGATATGCTAAGTGTCTTGTATGAGGCCTCTCGGGGTCTTATACGCCTTGTTACATATAGGGATACCACAGGGTCGCGACAAACACATCACCTCCCAAAACGTTTTCTCGAATCGCAACCAACAACCTACAACACACCAATTCAAGCATGATTTCAAACAATTTCAACCTACCCATGGTGAATTTACAAGACGGAGGTACTCAAACTTCCCCCAATTAATGTTAATTTAACATAACAATGATTTTTCCCTTAAGAACGACGTCTCTCAATCCATCATCTGAAAAATTCAAGTCATTTGGTAGAATTAGGGTTACTCAGACTTAACCCGTACACTACCCAACATGAAACACCCACAATTTAATCATTTAAGACAAGTAACTTAAACAAGTTGGCCTAAACGATTCATTTAGCATGATCGATTTCAATTTAAAAATATACGAATCAACATGCATACAATCAAAGCACAAAATTTAACTAAGCAATGATAGACCCGCTACACTACCCATTATCATTTCTAGTATAGCATAAAAGTAAACAAAAATTGAGAAACGAACCTCCAATGTAGACAATGAGACAGACGCGGAAAAAAGGAAGGGGGACAGAGGGTTCACAAAAAACTTCAGAAGAAAATCTCACAAAAGTAAAATAAAATTAAAGTCTAATATTTGATTGAAAGAGTAGAGGAATCGAAAATTTCAAATAAAAGAAAAGATTTGAATTTAAAAGGTTAAAAAGGAAGTGACTCTTCAATTCGCGCTTCATTCGGCGGACTCACTAACGTCGCAGACCAACTCGGTGATCTGCAGAATGTGCCTTAGCCTGCCAAAGAGGACAGACAATGCATCCCTTCAATAGTTGCAAAGGGCGAACTCGATCGGGTTCACCGATCCAACTCGGTGACCTCACCCAAACCTGTAGAACATTCCTCATTTTCGATCATCATTTGTGATGAATTTAAGCAATGATAGGAGAAAGTCGGCGACTCGCCGAGAGGTCAAGCCCCTCACCTATTTATTTTCCTTTCTTCCAAAATACGAACTCCAACCTGCGCATCCAACAAATGTTATTCAAATAAGAAAAAGTAAAGATTGGATTGCCTCCTGAGAAGAGCCTTAGTTAATGTCATGGTATTATGTGGACGTGCATTAAATCATCATCCAAATACACCACATGAATCTTAGTCACATTGGGGCATTCTCCAAAGTAAGGCTTCAACCTCTACCCATTCACCGTGAACATTGACATATCTTAATTCACAACTTCTATTGCCCCGTTTGCAAACACCTGTTTCCGTTGAATGGACCTGACCATTTTAAATTGAGTTTCCTTAGAAAGAGTCTAAGACGAAAGTTGAAGAACAATAACGGATCACAAACTTTTAACTCTCGATGAAGGATTTTGGCGTCATGCCATTTCTTTATTTTCTCCTTATAAAGGGCAGCACTCTCATAAGCTCGAAGTTGAAACTCTTCCAAAGCATAGAGTTGGTCAACTCGATCTTTCGATGCATCCTCCCAATTCAAGTTAATGGCCTTCAAAGCCCACAAGGTTTTATTCTCAAGTTCAACCAGTAGTGGATGACAAGATTTACCAATAACCAATTGATATGGGGACATACCAATCAGGGTCTTGAATACAGTTCTATATGCCCCAAGAGTGTCATATAACTTATGGGACCAATTGGTTAAATTTTCATTAACGGTCTTAGCCAAAATTCCTTTGATTTCCCAGTTTGACACCTCCACTTTCCCACTTGTTTGTTGAGGGGTGGCAATATTATGCTTTACTCCATACTTGTTTAATAATGATGCAAACATTCGATTTTAGAAAAGAGATCCCCCATCATTAATGATTGCACATGCAGTTCCAAACGTCGTGAAAATATACCTCTTGAGGAATTGAACCACACTTCTTCCTTCATTGTTGGGTAAGGCCGCCGCCTCTACCATTTAGAGACATAATCAACGGCTACCAAGATGTGTTTGTTCCCATAAGAACTCACAAAAGGCCCCATGAAATAGATTCCCCATTTACCAAACAACTCTACCTCTAAAATAGGAATGAGAGGTAAATTCATGCTTTCCCAATAATAATTCTTCCTTTTGACGTTCCACACACTTTTTAACAATGGAGTTCACATCTTGATACAACGTTGGCCAATAATAACCACTTTGTAGTACCTTATCAGATGTATGTCCTCCACTATGGTGCCCATCAACTGGTGAGGCATGGTAAGCGTCACGAATGGCATCTACTTCAACTTATGCAACACATTGTCTAATCATGTAATCAACAAACTCCCGAAATAGGTAAGGTTCATCCAAAAATTACTTCTTTGAATAAAAAAGGAACCTCTTTTGTTGGTAAAAATTCAGCCCATCGGGAAGAATCCCACACGCCACATAATTTGAAAAATCAACATACCAAGGCAAAGTACAATTCAACACAACCATTACTGACTCATTAGGAAAGGCTTCCTCAATATATTTTTCACCGGAAACAACCACATTCATTTCAACCCTCGACAAGTTGTCCTCCACTTGGTTCTCACACCTCTTTCAATGTTTGACTAAAAAGCCTAACTTTTGCAATAATAATACCCATCGAATCAACCTTGGCTTTTCATCTTTCCTAACCATCAAGTAAATTGTAGCAGCATGGTCGGTGTGTACCACAACCTCGGTCCCCAAAATATAAGCTCTAAGCTTCTCAAAAGCATATACCATGGCTAACAACTCTTGCTCTGTAGCAGAGTAGTTCTTTTGAGCTACATTCATTCTTGCATAATAAACCGGGTGAAACAATTTTCCCTTGGGTTGACCAGAAACATCCTCCAAACCCACATTTCTTGCATCATACATTAGCTCAAATAGAATTCTCCAATCCGGAGTAACAATGATCGTAGTTGAAATGATCTTGTTTTTTAAACACAAATAAGCTTTGACGCAAGTTTCATCAAACTCGAAGACACTTTCCTTTCCAAGTAGCTTGCAAAGAGGATGAGCCACCTTAGAGAAATCTTTTATCAATCTTTGGTAGAGACTCGCATGACCCAAGAAGCTTCTAGCACCTTAAATTAAGATAGAAGGAGGTAACTTGTCGGTAACTTCAACATTAGCTTGATTAAATTGTATGCGTTCTCCCAAAATTTTGTGCTCTAATACAATGCCTTCCTTGACCATGAAATGACATTTCTCCCAATTGAGAACAAGGTTAGTTTTGACACATATTTGCAAGACTCTACCAAGGTTTCTCAAGGCATGCTTCAAATATATCTCTTACAACCGAAAAGTCATCCATGAACACCTACATCGAATCCTCTACCATATTAGCAAAAACACAGAGCATACACAATTGAAACGTTGCCGGTGCAGTACACAATTCGAAGGGCATTCTTTTGAAATCAAACATCACATAGGGACATGTGAAGGTTGTATTTTATTAATCTTTCGGTGCAATGGAGGTTTGATTATAACCAGAGTAACCATCTAAGAAGCAATACCATCCACTACACGTAAGTCTATCGACCATTTGATGCATAAAGGGCATCGGGAAATGATCTTTCTCGGTCTAAGCATTAAAATTACGATAGTCCATACATACATGACAACCAGTAACCAGTCGCATTGGCATAAGCTAACCTCTTTAATTATCGACCATGGTCATACCACCTTTCTTTGGAACGCATTGAATGGGACTAACCTCCTTGCTATCTGTAATAGGGTAAACAACTCCCACATCAAGCCACTTGATAATCTCTTTCTTACTAATTCTTACATTGGAGGAACCTCTTTTGATGCTCAATACTTGACTTACAATCACTAGCCAATTGAATCTTGTGAGTACAAATACCGGGAGGGATTCCCACATTTTCAGAAATCTTCTACCCAATAGCTTTGATAAGCCTTTTCAACACACTAACAAATGCTTGCGCTTGCTTTTCAAGCAAATCCACGACAATAATCATGGGTAAAGTATTACTGTCTTCCAAGAACACATAACGAAGGTGAGGTGGAAGTACCTTCAATTCGAGTTTTGGTGGTTCCTCAATAAATGGCTTTGCGGGAGGACTTTCCCTATTCTTCAAATTGATATCAACTTTCAAAGGGATATTAGAATAACAACCTACACCCGATAGAGCAGCCACTACCTTATCATAATCTTGAATTTCTTCCCCATCATAGTTTAAAAGCACGGCAGCCAAATATTCACCACCATAAGAGACTTCACTCACACTAGCAACCGATTCAACAATCACGTCAATGACCGATATTACATTGAGGTCATTAGGTTGGTTCATAGATTTACAAATATTGAATGTAACTTCCTAACCATTTACCTAAATTTCAGTTCATCAATTTCCATATCAACTAGAGCTTTCTCGGTGGCCAGAAATGGCCTACCAAGAATAATAGGGACCTCAACATCAATCTCGCAATCAAGGATCACAACATAAGCCGAAAATATAAATTTATCTACCTTCAACAAAACATCATAAAGATTGCCAATAGGGCGATTGATAGAGCGGTCGGCCAAGAGAATACGCATAGTGGTAGATTTAGGCTCACTGGCCCAACTTGCTTGAAAATGGCAAAGGGCATTAAGTTTATACTTTCCCCCAAATAACACAGTGCTTTCGTGAATTGGATCATCCCTATAGTGCAAGGCATAGTAAATGCCCCAGGGTCATACTTCTTGACAACCACATTGCTTGACATAATGGCAGTATAACTATGGGATACTTCAATTGTCTCGAAATCCATAGTTCTCTTCCTTGTGACCAAATATTTTATAAAGTTAGCATGACACGGCATTTCTAACAAAGACTCCACTAAAGAGAGCTTAATGGAAAAAGTTTTGAAGACATAAAGAAATTTTTGGAACTTTACGTCTTCATCCCTCTTCTTCGATCTTTGAGGAAGTAGCAGAGTATCTTTTGGCAACAACATTGTCGGTACCAAAGGACGCAGAACCCCCACATTTGACTTTTTAGCATGACAGGAAACAACACTCTTCGGTGCATCATCAACCTCATTGGAGGCTTCATTATTCAACTCTTCAACACATGCATCACTTTCAAAAACAATGTCTTTCCCTTTGCTTGAATTTTCATTTTTAGCAATTGGCACATCACTTTCCATTACCTTACCACTCCGGGGTACGATGGCCATGCATTGCGCATTATCATTATTCATATTGGTCGTGGTATCACTAGGAATACCCCCTTTATGTTTCAGATTCAAGTGAGCAGAAATTTGACCCATTTGGATCTCAGGTTGTTTTATCGACACCGAATGAGAGGTCACGGTTTTATTTAAGGAGGAGAAATCAGCCTTCATCTCCTTGAACACTTTATTCAATCCTTCAACCTTGTTTATGATACGGGCAAGCATATGCTCAACCCAAAAGCTCTCAGGATCGACATTTGGTTCCTTAATTTTGGACGGTCATGAGGAGGCACATAACAATCTCTATCACCTTCCCTTTCTCTCCAACTTGCACCTCTATCACGCTAATGTCATTCCCTATCTCTCCACCACTATCATAATATTTGATCTAATATTGATTCTCGACAGGCCTTGGATAGCCCAGATGAGAACCCACCACTTGGTTCGAAAGGAATATTACCTCTTCATTATACATGGCTTAAAATTGTGCATCTTTCGGGCTCATCTCACTACTAGCACGAACCGCATTCATAGCTTTATGAACAACTCCCATGGCATGTTTCGTCAATAAGTACAATTGGGTCACCATATTCTCCTCGTTTTCCTCACAATTTTGGTTTTTTTCAATTTGTTTCTAAGTCGACCCAATTTTGAGAGGGGATACTTGATCTTCCCTCGTATGCCATAGGTGATTAATCTTGGTGATCTCATCAAGTAAAGTCGGAGCGATGGAAAATGGTTGTCTCATCATTGCACCCTAAATAAGTTGATCAGTGACACATTTATTAATTGTGTCAAGACTCCGGTAGAAATATTGCAAGAGCGCATTATCCGGCAACCCATGAGTAGGACATTGGAGGAGTAACTTTTGAAACCCCAAGAACGTTTTATGAATAAGTTCACCATCAATCCGCTTGAAATTTTGAATGTTGTCCCTCAATTTCTACATTCTCGAGGAAGGCCATAGAACACCTCTGTGAGCTCCTCCAAAGAAGTAATAGAGTCCTTTGGTAGTTCAGCCAACCATTTTGCTGCTTCCCCCACTAGAGAAAAAGGAAACAAATAGATTTAGATTGACTATTGAGAGATATTCATGAAGGAGAATGGACCACACACATCCACAATATTCCAAATGTGATCACAAGGGTTCTGAGCAAGTCCCCCAAAGAAACCCTATATTTGGAGCAGCTGAAGCATAGTTCCGGTCACATGAAAAATAGTGTTTTCCACAGTTGGGGGTAAACGAATAGCACCCGCACTTCCCTTTTGTTTCGTATTAACATTGTTCAAGTCTTTAATGTCGTCATGGGGCCCAAGTTTGCTAATAGTGTTGCTTTCATTCACACTTTTATTTTTACCTATTGAGAGAAAAAAACAAAAACACTAATAAGAAAATTCGACTACAATCAAACTAGTTCAGAACCACTTCTATAAAATAATTCTAAACATCACTCCCCAATAGCGGAGCCATTTTTGATAACGCTCAACTCTACCTCTTCTGATTCAAAGTGTAGGCGGTCGCTAGCAAGTATAAACTTAATGAAGTGTTGGGGTCGAACCTACAAGGAGTGATACGTAAAAAATTGCTAGTACAAAGTATTGAAGTGCTCTAATTTCTTGTAGAACATAAGTAAATAACACGCAACATAATGTAAATAAATAGGTTTCAATTATCAATATCAAGAGAGCTTGGTATCCAATTGTTAACATAGACAAATAGTACGGGATTTGAACAAGAATCGAGGGGACCTTATGAGTGTGTGAGAAATCGAATACTAATTTCACTTAATGGGTAGTTGATAATTACTTGAAGTCGTTGAATCTCAATGGGTAGGATGAACTTTAACTATAACAACATTTTTTCAATCAGCTACTATGTTTTAAGTGAGCTCTTTGAATCACAACAAGCTTTACAAATATAAAATAACACAATTCCTTAAGTTAACCCACTTTATCAAGCTGGAATGTAAAGACATAAGCGAATACAACTATCAATCATTTTCTCTACACTGAGCAACTTTCACAAGCAAGCATCCAGAGCTAAAGCTAGAACTAAATTTGCAATTTCAATTCATAAATGAAACACGAATAAATAACTTAACCCATTTCGAAACAACATTAAATGTAGCAACTAACAATACCCACAAGCTAATTTATGGACTCTATTACATAGTCACACACTTATGGAAAGGTCATTTAGTTAAGCATAACCGAAAGAAAGAAATAGTTGCCAAAAAGATGTTCCATAGGAATGAAAAAATCCCCAATGCTAAATATCAAAAAAAAGACTAAAACCTTAAAACATCGATATCTAAGCTCAAAAACCCTCTCCAAGAATATTCAGTATTGTATAAGTCTGTCAAAATCTCTAAAATCTGTGTAAGACACTTTTCTCTCTTCAAAAATTGATTTATATATTTCTAACAACTTCACAAATTTCCGTACACATTCCCATCGGCGAAGTTTGTCGGGATTACCAAACGACTGGCAATCCGTCGATTAGCACGCCTTCTCGCCACTTGGACTTTTGCACTTAGTTATTCTGTTAATTTAGGTGGTCTAGCTCGGCATTTCATTCCGTGCATTGCCGAAATGCACTTTCATTTACCGAGTTGTCTTAGTTCATGAGCTAACTAGTTGGACATTTTCACTAGCTGGAAGCTCACTCGGAAAATGCTGAGTGGCTTTTGCGAGATCCAATCGTCCTTTTCATTATCTTTTCCAACTTTTATGCTTATTTTCCCAATATAATATCCTTGACTTGTTCTTAACTCATCATTGTTGAAAATAAAGAATTAACATCATTTATGAACACAAAATAGGTATTGAGGACACTAATTCATTAAATAGACCGCGTTAAATGAGTCGAAATTCTCGACTCATCATGCTACAATCTATGGAAGCATAACATGCATGAGGCCAATCCATCACAATAATATCATCAAAATGTAAAATATCAAGCTCTACAATATCAACATGAGTGAATCTATGAAAAATGGAAATAGAAAAATTCCTATAAACTCTTTTAGCAACAATAAAATTACCAAGGGGAGTAGGGACATGAAAGGGATTAGAAAGTATTTTGGGAATAACATAAAAATACATGTCCACATAAGGAGTAACAAACGACAACGTAGCACCCAAATCAAGCAAAGCATACAGGTCAAAATGAAAAACATTAAACATACCAGTCACAATATTTAGAGAATCCTCATAATCATGTTGAGTTTGAAGAACATAGAATTTACATCTATGAGGAGCATCCATACCAGAACTAGTAGGATGAGCTTGCCTACGATCCTCACCCATTTTATTTTACTACGGACAACCCTTAACCATTTTACCAATTTTTCCACAACCAAAGAATGATATGTACTGGCTAAACTTTTTTCCATAATGCTTGTTTCTACACATAGTGAAAGTAGAAATAGAAGATCCACCACCATTTTCTTTTTGAGGCTTAGGTTTAGACACCCTATCCTTATTGAACATTGTTGTCGGAGCATTAGAAGAACCTTGATCGGGAAAAATTTGTCAGAATTGAGGACCTCGTGTCTTATACGCCTTGTTACATCTAGAGGGTATCTCTGGGTCATGACAAACTTGGTATTGGGGCACAAGGATTAGAATGATTCTATGATGATGTCTCATAAGTCACATATAGTAGAATCTTGTTCATTTGTGTGAAGCGCACCACATTTATGAATAAGAAGCTACAAGATGTAGAAAATTTCACTTCTTTTATTACTTTTAAGTCATGCAAAAAAGTTAAACTTTGTAAAGTCTTTCTCATAAACCTTATCTATTGGTCTACCGGATATGACTACTCGAAGGGCTTTCTATAGAAGGAATGAGGAAGATAATGTGAGTCAAGGAGCTCCTCTTCATGCTCCTCAAGCTCTGGTTGATCCTTTAGCCGAGAATGTTACAAATGCAGAGTTTAGGGCGACTTTTCAAGTTTATCCTCAAGCCAATAGAGAGGTGATTTCTCCCGTTAACCCTAATGTGAATTCCATGGTTTCAAGAGTGAGGTGCTTTGGTAGGATGAACCCTCCAAAATTTTATGGCTCCAAAGTTGAGGAAGATCCTCAAGAATTCGTTGATAAGGTTTATAAGGTACTTGCTATTATGGGGGTGACTTCAGTAGAACAGGCAGAGTTAGCCGCTTGCCAATTGAAAGGTGTGTCTCAAGTTTGGTATAATCAATGGAAGGAGGGAAGGTCGGTAGGAGCGGGTCCCACTGAGTGGGAAGTGTTTAAATTGGTGTTTCTTGATAGGTTCATTCCCCTTGAGTTGAGGGAAGCTATGATGCAAGAATTCATTAACCTTCATCAAGGAAGTATGAGTGTGAAGGAATATGCTCTAAATTTCACCTAACTATCCAAGTATTCTCCAACTATGGTGGCGGATTCGAGGGCTAAGATGAATATGTTTGTGATGGGAGTGTCTGACATGGTAGACAAAGAATGACGAATGGCAATGCTTGTCCAAGTTATCGATATTTCACATCTCATGGTGCATGCCCAAAAAATGGAAAAAGAAAAACTTAAAAAAAGAAATAGGGAGGCTAAAAAAGCTAGGATCGGTGATGGGAAGTTCTCCAATACTAGGTCTGAAGGACAAGGTCGACCTAGGTTTAGACAAAGGTTTTCCAACCAAGGTTCCTATAACGCTCCTCCAAGGATCAACAAGGATAGGGGGTCCAACCCCTAAACCTCAAGGAGGTAATGGTAGTTGTTCTGATATGGCTAAGTCTACTTGTGTGAAGTGTGGGAAGAAGCATGTCGGTAAGTGCCTAGCCGGCATGAATGGTTTCTTTTTTGTTGTGGAAAGAGTGGGCACAAAAGGAGGGATTTCCCGGTTCTTATGGCTAAGGAAAGAGACGGAAACCAATCTCCTCCTAGCAGTTCAAACTCCAATGATCCCAAGCAAAACCGCTTCTATGCTCTCCAAAACCGAAATAAACAAGAGAATTCTCCATACATGGTCACCGGTATGTTAAAAATTTTCCATATAGATGTGAATGATGTGTTAGACCCGAGTGCTACTTTGTCTTTTGTGACGCCATATGTGGCAATGAAATTTTATATGCTCCCTGATGTGTTGTTAGAACATTTTTCTATCTCTACCCCTATTGGTGATTTCGTGGTGGCTAAGAGGGTTTATAGAAGATAAATCGTTTCCCTATCCCATAGAGTTACTCTTGTTGATTTGGTGGAGCTTGACATGCTAGATTTTGATGTTATACTTTGTATGGATTGACTGCACTCTTTTTATGCGTCGATGGGTTGTAGAACTTGGGTAGTCAAGTTTCAGTTCCCGAATGAGCCTATTCTTGAGTTGAAGGGAGGAAATTCAATGCCTAAGGGTTAGTTCATGTCATGTTTAAAGGCTAGAAGGTTGCATTTACCATATTGTTAGGGTGAGGGAAGTCTATTCTAAAACCCCTACTCTTGAGTCAGTCCACGTTTTAAATGTGTTTCCGAAAGTGTTCCGAGATGATCTCTCTGGTATTCCTCCCGAGTGGGGAATATAATTTGGTATTGACATTCTACCATATACGCAACCTATCTCAATTCCTCCTTGTAGAATAGCCTCGGTTGAGTTAAAGGAGTTGAAACAACAGTTGAAGGACTTGTTTGATAAGGGCTTCATCCGACCGAGTATCTCACCATGGGGTGCGCCTGTGTTGTTTGTTAGAAAGAAAGATGGGTATCTTCGTATGTGCATCGATTAACGTCAGTTTAACAAAGTGACCATGAAGATCAAGTCTCCTCTTCGAAGGATAGATGATTTGGTTGATCAATTACAAGGGGCAAGTTACTTCTCAAAAATTAATCTTAGGTCAGGTTATCACCAATTAAGGGTGAGAGGTGAATATATTCCCAAGACGAATTTTAGAACCCGGTATGGTCATTATGAGTTTTTGGTTATGTCGTTTGGATTGACTAATGCGATGGCGTTTATGGACTTGATGAATAGGGTGTTTAGATAATACCTTGACATGTTTGTGATTGTGTTCATTAATGACATTTTTATCTATTGAAGGAGTGAGAATGAGCATGTGGACCATTTGAGGATTGTGTTACAGGTTCTTACAGACCATCAACTTTTCGCAAAGTTTAGCAAGTATGAATTTTTGTTAAGGTCTATGACTTTCCTTAGTCATATTGTATCATGTAGGGACTTTTAGGTGGATCCTAAGAAGACAGATGCAGTCAACAGTTGTCCAAGACCTCTAACTCCTTCAAACATTAGAAGCTTCTTGGGTTTGGCCGGTTATTATAGAAGGTTTGTTGAGGGATTTTCTTCCATTTCCTCTCCAATGACGGCTTTGACACAAAAGAAGGCTAAGTTCATTTGATCGAAAGCTTCTGAGAAAATTTTCCAAGAGTTGAAGGATATACTTACTTCTGCTCCAGTGTTGACTTTACCGAAGGGTACAAATGGTTTTGTGGTGTATTGCGATGCCTCTAGAGTTGGGTTGAGATGTGTACTTATGCAAAATGGTAAGGTGATTGACTATTCTTCAATGGAACATAAAGTCCATGAGAAAAAAAATCCTACCCATGACCTTGAGTTAGTGGCGGTTGTTTTTGCCTTAATGATTTGGAGGCATTATCTATTTGGGGTTCATGTTCATGTGTTTACGGATCACAAGAGTTTACAATATGTGTTTAGTCAAAAGGATTTGAATCTTCGCCAAAGGAGGTGGCTTGAATTATTGAAGGATTATGACAAAGTGTTCTTTATTACCACGACAAAGCAAATGTGGTAGCGGATGCTCTTAACCGATTGTATATGGGAAGTGTTGCTCATGTGGATTATGATAAGAAAGAGTTGGTACGGGATGTTCATAGGTTGGGGGCAGTTAGGTGTTGAATTAGTGGATTCCACCAAGGGTGGTGTCATGGTTCACAATGGGTCCGAATCATCTTTTGTGGCGGATGTGAAATCTAAGCAAGGTCTTGATCCTATCTTGGTTAAATTGAAAGAGGTGGTACTTAAGAAATCCGTTGAGGCTTTCTCCCAAGGAAGCGATGGTGTACCGTGGCTTGTGGCAGGTCTATTGATGGAATGGGATGAAGAATGATATTGCGGAGTTTATGGCTAAGTTCCCTTACTGTCAACAAGTAAAGGTTGAGCATCAAAGAATGGTAGGCTTATCCCAAGATATAGGTATTCCCACTTGGAAGTGGGAAGTGGTAAATATGGACTTTATTTTAGGTTTGTCTCGCACCCAGAGACAACATGACTCTATTTGAGTTATTGTAGATCGGATGACAAAATCGGCTCACTTTATTATCATCAAGGTTTTTTATTCGGCGGAGGAATATGCTATGTTTTATGTAAGAGAAATGGTGAAGTTGCATAGAGTGCCTTTGTCCATTATTTCCGATCGTGGTCCTGAGTTCACTTGTCACTTTTGGAGGTCTTTTCAAAAGGACCTAGGCATCAAGGTTAAGATTAGCTTGGATTTTCATCCCCAAACCGATGGACAAGCGGAGAGCACCATCTAAACTTTGGAGATATGTTAAGGGCTTGTGTGATTATATTTAAGGGTTATTGGGATAACCATTTTCCATTGGTGGAGTTTGCCTACAATAATATCTATCATTCAAGTATTGGTATGGCTCCCTTTGAGGGATTGTATGGTAGGAGGTGTAAATATCCTCTAGGTTGGTTCAAGCTGGGTGAAATTTCTTTAATAGGTCCCAAATTGGTTTTAGAGGACTTTGAGAAAGTCCGACTCATTAGAGAGAGTTCTACTATGGAGAAATTACTTAGGAAAATGGTTAGATTCTTTTCTTGCTTTTTGAAATTCAATTTATACGTTCTCAAATTTTGGTCTTCAGGATCAATAGGCGAGGCTAGTCGAGCATCAGCGACCAAGTCGGCGATGCGCCAATCGTTCCATTCCATCATCGTTTTGCCTTGGCTCTTTATCCTAAGAGTTCTGTAACTTTAGGCGATCAGGATCGAGGTCGCCGATCCATTCGGTAGTACACCGACTGGCCATTTCCATCGCCAAGTAGGTTTTTTCCCAGGGCTGGCATGCTGGATATTTTGGCGAGCTGAAGTGCCACTCGAAAGTTCGCCAAGTGTTCTTGGCGATCACCAGGACTGCCTTTCTTCAACTTTCTTCGCTCTTTTTTGCCCGGTCCTTGCCTTGCTTCTTCACCTTCGATGTTGCAGATCAGCACTTGAACATCCGTTTACAGCATAAATTAGGCATTAAGGACAATAAAATTATAAAACATAGCCCTAAATGAGTCGAAATTTAAGACTCATCAGGTATATATCTCCATAATAAATATAGAGGTACAACACTCTTTGACTACCATTTTGGACACACCCAACACAAACTTACTCATCCCTGCTCTAGAGTCGACAACCATAGTTAGAGCATAGTTTTCCAATTGAGTGAACTTGAATGCATACTCTTTTACACACATATTTCCTTATCGGATGTTAATGAATTCAAGAACTTTTTCTTATCTCATTTCAACAGAAAATAAATGATTAAGAAAAGCTCCTTGCAATATCTCAAAATCAAGAGGACCCGCATCAACCGCCATCTCTTCCTTCCATTGGTTGAACCAACCTTGAGCAACACCCTTGAGTTGATAAGCGGCTAATTCCACATTATCTACCATTGACAATCCCATAATTCTCACTATATTTTACACCTCATCAATGAAATCTTAAGGATCCTAAGCGACTTTCGATCCATGAAACTCTAGGATTAATTCTAGTGAAGTTCCCTATCCTTGGGTGCGCCGTACCCATATTTGGGGTCACGGTAGAAAAATGGCCTCTCAATTAGCTTGGGCTGTCATATCTTGAGCAAACCCTTAAATTGCAGCTCAGAATTTTTGTATGAGTCACTTGCTCCGACAAAGAGTGATCTGGAACTCTGATGATTGGACAATTTACACTCAATGTCACGACCTAGGGGTACCCCCTAAATGTAACAAGGCGTATAAGACCCCGAGAGTCCCCCTACAAGCCACTTAGCATATCATAACATAAAGTAATAGAAATGAGCAGAAATTTAAAACTTTATCAATACAATCGAAGTCTTTATAAAATGAAGAGGAAGTCTATCAACATTGTCTCAAACCATCTAAACATAAAGAATATAAGTCTTGGGACGCAGCCCATAAAATAGTCCAAAACTTACAGAAAAGACATAAACGAAAGCGATGACCACATCCTCGAACACAATGAGGACTCACCAAATATTCACTCTTTGATCAACAAAGAAGCTAGCCACGAGTGTGAAAAACTATGTTGTCGGACCCTACATTTGATAAGAATGTAGGCAAAGTATGTGTTAGTACAATCAAGTAATAAATATTATAGCTAGCATAGACAAAATAAACGTCATAGGTAGTCAATATAAACTATAAGCATAATCATGCACATATATCAATATAATAATAAAAAAGGAATATTTCTCAAGCAACCTTACTCATCCCTAGTCAAGACTTGGGTCATCCGCCTCTAGTCAACCTTACAACATGGAAGGCATATCTAGCAACAATCCAAGTTATTCATTCTTTACATCATAATCTCATTGTTCATACTTACTTTTAAAGACATGGAGATTCGCCTCTTTGCCTAGCTTACGAAGGTTATGCCTCTTGGATTACTTACTTTTGGATTGCGGGTACTCGCCTCCACAACCTTATCATATGATGTGGGTACTTAACTATAACACGTCAACTATTTTGGATATCCTTTGTCCATATTGTAGGCTTACGAGTCAAAATTTGAAAATTTTATTACATCACCATGTGTAATTCTCTAACATTGAATTTTTTAATCGAAATTTTATATAAAAATAATAATATTTACATGTTACTATATTCCTAAAATTTCTTAAATATTGATGGGAAAAAGTTCTTTAGTTATGATACAATATCATATTTATTTAGTTTATAAAAGAATTAGAAATTAATAAAATTTTCTTAACTGAGTTGGTAAGTCTAGGTGTAGCAATAAATTATTACGGTATGAGATAGGCTTTATTGATATAAGGTTTTTATTAATTATGGTATATTAAAAAAAATTGCATGTATTTTATCATGTATTTTAGCATAAATCTATACAATACCTGGTTTGATTCATAATGGGATAAAATAATATATATATATATATATATTTCCACCTCCACTTCCACGTGGAAGTGGAGGAGATGGGCACCAAGCCTTAGAAACATTAATTAGGCCTACCATTTTTCCATTTAGTATATTATTTACATTGATTTTTACTAGAAGGTTGAGAAAATGTTTGTCGACAATGAAATTGACCCATATAATATATTATATATATATGAGAGCTTTGCAACATTTCATTCATCCTTTTTAGGAGTAAATTTATCTAGTTCCCACTTCAACTACATAGTATTCATATATTTAAATTCCTTCAACGTCTTTACTGATGGTAAAATATATACTATGATTTTTGTGTTCATGTGGAATTTTTATAACACTACACCTGATGGTTGAGTCATTTTTGTGGTCTATGCGGTGAAGAAAATTTGGTGGAAAACATGATTAGCGCTATATTCTACCGTCTAAATGAAATTGATTGTTTTACACGAGGTTTTGCAAGATTTTATTCAAGGTATGTTAAGGCAAAATTTTCTTTTTCATATCACACGAAATCTTAAAATTTATAGATCATCAAATCAATTGTTTTTACTATTCTATTCCTAGAGTGACCCTCTGTGAAGGGCATTGGGAAGTTAGCTGATGTTATGCTTTGACTCTATCATATCGTTCTTTTACTTGTATCATTGTGAAGTGTGTTCCTTGTAAAGTTATCATCCGTCAAGTTCCTTATTTCTTTTGTCTATTCGCGAGCTATTGTCATAAGATTAACGCTAAAACGTTGGAGAATTATCATGTTATACCCAGGGAAGTTGTTAAGTCATTCTTTCTTGTCAAAACCATTTACAAAAATGTTATTTGAAAATGATACTAATATTAAATATTGTACTCTATTCTTTTTGTTAATTATATGCTTGTCAAGAAACATATTTTCTATGACGGCCCATACTATTATCAATTTGGAGTCATTCATATAAATCAAGTTAAGCATGTTAGTCTCCTTTTAAGTATCTAGATGACTGATTTTCTAACTTGAAGTAGAGTCAAGAGCTTTGGATCCATTACGACTCTTTAGACCTAAATGGTTTACGGAATTTAAATGAGTTCATGAAATGATTCTTTCAGCACCTTGAGTTCCTTTTGTATATCCTCAGGTTTAAGTTACCTTTCTGAAATTGAGTTAGGCACTTAGGTTGTTCTAAAAGTATATGAGGTTCTATATGAGGCATTTACATGTTATATGAAAGTGAATAAGAAATTATGAGAACATGAGTTCCAACGGGTCAAGGTGGGCAACATGAGTATGGTAACATATATGCATTACGAATCCATGACATGACATGCTATGAATTCTACTTCCGAGCTATAATCGGAATGTATGGGGCCTATTGCCTTTATTTATACGTATGAGACACAGATGACCACAAGTTGGGGAATATGATGTCGGTTCGCTAACGTAAGGCACCACCATTGCTAGCATTTGGTTGGGTATGTCATGCATTTGCATCTATATATTTAAGTACTCATGACATACAATTAAACGAGCATATCATACATATTTAATTACTAGGAGGTCAGATTTCAGCCAGGGATGCTATTAGAGTTCCAGTTTCATGTGGTATTTCTATTACCCTTTCTATCAAAGCTATTTATGACATCATTTTCCCCATACATACTAGTACATTTTCAATCGTATTGACGTCCCATAGCCTGGGGATGCTGCATATTGTGTTGCAAGTTTGAACAGATATCTTGATTGGCTTTTGCCATAGGTGTCGTCTCAGCTGAAGATTGATAAGCTCCATTCTTCATGGAGCTTTTGGTTGTTTATAGATTTTACATACTTGAGTTTTTTATATAGTTGTTGGCATCGTTAGAGACTTACCCCAACAAGTTGAGTTGTATTATTTGTAGAGAGTTGTGGATATTTATTAGCTGGGTCTTCTCAGCTTTCATTTATAGCCTTATCGGTTTATTGTATTCATAGTCTCAGATGATGCCTCGTCGGCATGCTAGTTCATTATCAGTAAGTTGGCCTTGCCGGCCTACTTTTTTGTTTTTCATATTGTTGTGACCTTGCCGATCTACTTATTTGTTTAGCATTCATAATCTATAAAAGAGTAACAAAAGGCAATCTATTTTATGTAAAGTTTTATGCGGCCCCGACAGAGATACTATATGATGAAATAAAACCTATAATACAACTTGTGAAATTAGGGTTAACTAGAGATATCATAATTCCAGAAGTTATCGGAGAACAACCAGAGATACAAGAAATTGAGATACCAAGTTTCTTTATTTTATGTTTTGTTGTTTAAAACATATAAGTTTTTTACATCTAGCTGTAAATATTTTATTTCCCGGGGCTAGTTCTATTCCTGACATAATTTCAATATAATACTAATGATTTATCTATATTTCTGTCATTTATTGCTACTGAGTAGTTAACACTTATTATAAATTTAAATTTCTGGTGTATGAGGTTAATAAGTATAATAAGTGCAGTAAAAGGTAACCTCATATACCATAAATTTAAATTTATAATAAGTGCTAACTACTCAGTAGCAATAAATGACAGAAATATAGATAAATCATTAGTATTATATTG
>NW_006239162.1:575496-576141 GCF_000226075.1 Solanum tuberosum
CTACCAAAATCTATGGAAGAAGAAATAAAACCACATCATTACTACATAACAGGAGTAATAGCACAACGAAAATATTTAATATTAATAAATACAGGACAAGAAGAAAACTATATTACAAGAGAATTAGTGACGGAAGATGAAATAATAACTACTGAACAATCATGCCCCGAACTACCAAAAGCATTAATGTATACCGAAGAAACTACAGAAAAGGAAATAATCATTGGAGGAGTGCCAACAGTAATGAAATTTAAAGTATATCAGGGAAATGAAAATATCACTTTAGGAATAAAATAGCTAGAACAAGTAAAACCATATAATCTAGAAGACAAACAGTTAACAATAAATTATGAAAATAAAAGAGTAATAATAAAAAGAACTTTAGTATGAAAATATACATACTTGCAAAGATAATAATAGAGGGATATTACAACAGATATTATACACCAATGATAGATACGGGAGCAGAAACTAATATATGTAAATACAATTGTTTACCAGAAGATAAATGGGAAAAATTAAAAAACACCGATAGTAGTAACATGATTTAATAATGAAGGAAGCATGACCACATATAAGGCAAAAAATATAAAAATACAAATATGGGATAAGATATTAACTATAGAAGAAATATATAATTTTGAA
>NW_006239162.1:576903-578417 GCF_000226075.1 Solanum tuberosum
TCTAAAACACAAGATGAACATATAAGGTTATTAGAAAAATTTATACATATCATAGAATATTCGGGTATAAGTCTAAGTAAAAAGAAAGCGGATATAATGAAAAATCAAATAGAATTCTTAGGAATACAAATGGATAAAAACGGAATAAAAATGCAAACGCATATAGTACAAAAAATAATTAACTCAAATGAACAACTAGATACAAAAAAGAAATTACAATCATTTCTAGGACTAGTAAACCAAGTAAGAGAATACATACCAAAATTAGCAGAGAATTTAAAACCATTACAACAAAAATTAAAGAAAGATATAGAATACCAGTTTGATAAAAAAGACCAAACACAAATAAAAAAAGTAAAACTATTATGTAAGAACCTACCTAAACTATATTTTCCGGATGAAAACAAAAAAATTACTTATTTAGTAGAATCAGACGCTAGTGAAAAAGGTTATGGAGGAATCTTAAAATACGAGTATGATGGAGAAAAAATAGAACATCATTGTAGATATTACTCAGGAACATTTACTAATACGGAAATGAAATGGGAAATAAATAGAAAAGAATTATATTCGGTATATAAGTGTTTATTATCATTTGAACCATATATTGTATAAAACAAATTTATTATAAGGACAACTAACACAAAAGTAAAATGGTGGCGAACAAGAAAAATACAGGATTCAGTAACTACAAAAGAAATGAGAAGATTGGTATTAAATATATTAAATTTTACATTTACTATTGAAGTAATAAAAACTGATAAGAATGTTATTGCAGATTACTTATCAAGACAAAGCTACTCAGACTGAGAAAGAAAATACAATTGAAGATATACTCAAAGCCATTACTACACTTTGTACCAAAAGTGGATAGTATGGACAATGAGATACAAAAACTAAAGTCTAAAGCTATAAGTCAGTCGCATGACTATAAACATGCAGAGATATGTCAATCGGAAGACACTAAACATCCAGAGCTAGAATGAGACGTTGGGATACTCCAAAAAACCCATAATGGTTGTTTCAATGCAGCTGCAGGTACAAGCAAAACAGTTAGGAAACAATATACAAGCACTAATCTAAACAAAATGTTTGAAAAACCATTTTACACCCAAAAAATACCAAAAGACCCATTGATTATATCACCACAAACGTCAACATATGCAGAGAGCCTAAACAAAGACAAAAAATTTTATAACCATATCACACAAACCTATATTAGGAATATACACAAAATCCAAACATATTTAAATCTTAATCCCAGATCTACCACCACTAAAGAACCAACCCAAGATTATTTAACCCAAAAATTACAAGGGTATAATAAGTTGATAGCTCAACCAAAAACTAGAGCAAATTTAGTCAAAACTTATTACAACTATGGATTATTAAGTACAGTCTATACATACGATGGAGAAGAACTAAGCGGTATACCAGAGATACACAGAGCATTCATAACCTATAAAAGAGTAACAAAAGGCAATCTATTTTATATAAAGTTTTATGCGGCCCCG
>NW_006239162.1:578899-579140 GCF_000226075.1 Solanum tuberosum
TTTATTATTATTATTATAATGTAAAGTAGGAATGCATTATTGTAAAGTAGTAGTCATATCCTTTCTATATAAAGGGACGTATATGTAACATAAAAAGGCAGGCCTTGAAGCCATCAATAAAACGATTACCAAAAAACACTCTCAAAATATTTAAGATATTCATACTTAATAGATAATGGAAAAAACTTCAGATATCATGGATAAGCAAGAGGCAAAGGTATATTGTTCAATAAATATGCAG
>NW_006239162.1:579844-613031 GCF_000226075.1 Solanum tuberosum
AATTAATGGAGGAAAATTTATATATGTACCAAAGAACCCAAGATATGTTATATCTAGAATACATCACAAATAATATTAAAGAAATATTCAGATTAAAACGACTATCAAAAGAATATTACAATAAGTATTATTACATTTTACCATGAAAAAAGAATATTATAATAAAATCTTTAAGATGAATTCCTCACCTACCACACTACCATCTACCACACTACCAAAAATATGAATTCATCAACTACCAATTCCGCACCCCCGAAAAATGGTAAATTAATTATATTCTCTATAGATAAAGTAAAAATAATCCAAGATAAGTTAGAAAAAGACGGAGAAGAACTATAGAGAATATAATTTTATAACGTCCTACTAAGACTACTTGTGCAATGTAAGAGTGAAGTCCCAGACCCCCACTCCTAGTAAGTAAACTCATCAAGAAGTCATAGTATAGATTATGTCTCATTCATTATCTTATCATATAGGGGAAAATAGCCATAACCGACATAGACCATGTGAGCTACATGGAATCCGGTGTCGTGTAACCCCACATCCAAAGAAGGTGTCCTATTTGCCTAAGATAGAACTAAATATCTTAGCTTTTAGGTGGATCCACTAGCTAAGTCCTCTGTTGACACATAGTTATGAGATAGGGAGATTTCTTCTAGAAACCCAACCTATTGCATTGGAGGAGGAGCTTCCATCTCATGAGTTTACTTTAGATGACCCGACATATTGCATTGACGGAAGGGCCTTTTCCTCACTTTCTATATCTACTCGGTACTAAGCATTATTTCCCAAATTATACATAATTAGTCTTGAATTGTATTTACATATGTGAAGGAGTGCTCTACCCTTTATTCCACAAAACTCATAAAATACCTCATAGATTCATTTAGGTGAGAATTAACTTTCATCCTTAGAATCATCATTAACATGTGAGTAAACCTTTCACATTATTGTTCATAGTGTTTTCATGAGAAATAGCCTTTCAATCAACACAATAATATCATCATCATCCTAGACAAGTCATGCATGAACATGTGTAAAGGTAAGGGGAGAATAACCTTTCAACAATACCTATATTTACACAATAGTCATTGGATCTTTACCTTTCAAGTGAATCATAAGTTCACACCTCACCTTCAACAATATGTACAAACCTTATCAATTTACCCTTTTAAGGGTCATGAATCATGTCTCACAATCATACTTAGAAATACTAATTTAGGCATGAATAAAACAAGATTCAACAACTAGATTGACATAGATACAATTCATAGTAATCATCTTGCATTAATACTTCCATCAAAATTCATGAAATTGGGGTCATGCGGTAGTTCATGAGTTCATGGGGGGTTTTACTATAAAAATCACCATTTAACGTCAAATCATCCATAATATAAGACAAATAATATAATGAAATGATTTTTCAGAAGAACCCAAGGCTAGAATTAAAACCTTAGTTTTTGAACAACATCCCAAATTTCAAAATTAGAGTGAAAGGGCTTCATGGAGAAAAGTGTTCCATGAATCAAAGTTCCCATTCCTTAATTGAAGCTTTGCCCAGGAATTGGAGTTGAGAAGATGGATTCTTGAGCCCTAATCTTCAAGTTCTTGGTGTTCTTCAATGGAGGAACTTCTAGAGAGAGAAATATTGAGAGGAGAGGATTTTGGGGAAATATATGGGTGTTTGTGAATAATGAACAACTCTTGTGAACTTTGACTTAAAACAAAATATATTTTACCCCTAAGGATGGATACCGGGTCACCAATGCACTTCTTGAGCATGGAAACATGAAACACCAGGTGAACCAGAGCCAACTCACTTGGCATGTCCAATTCATAAGCAACTTTCCCAACACGTTTCAAGATTTGGTATGGGCCCACATACTGGGGACTAAGCTTCCCCTTCTTACCAAACCTCATCACACCTTTCATAGGTGAGATTTTCAAGTAGACCCAATTACCAACTTCAAATTCAATATCCCTCCTTCTAACATCCGCATAAGATTTTTGCCGACTTTGGGCCGTCTTCAACCTCTCTCTTATAAGTCGAACCTTCTCAATGGACTCATAGACTAGTTCAGGACAGATTAGAGAAAACTCACCTACTTCAAACCACCTAACCGGAGATCTACACCTCCTAACATAAAGTGCTTCAAATGGAGACATGGCAATACTTGAGTGGTAACTATTGTTGTAGGCAATTTCTTTCAATGGTAGATGGTCATCCCAATTACCTTGGAAATCTGTGACACACGCCCTGAACATTTCCTCTAAGGTTTGAATGGTGCGTTCCCTTGACCATCCGTTTGAGGATGGAACGCGGTACTAAGTTTAACATTGGTACCAATCCCTTGTTGGAACGCCTTCCAATAATGTGAAGTAAATTGAGTACCCCGATCTGATATGATAGATAGAGGAACCCCATGTAACTTCACTATCTCCTTAATGTATAATTTGGCATAGTATTCCGTCGAAAATGAAACCTTAATGGGAATGAAGTGGGCTGATTTAGTCATCCTATCAACAATGACCTAAATAGAATCATGTTGCCTTCGAGTAGGAGGTAAACCCACCACAAAGACCATATTCACCTCTTCCCACTTCCAAGTGGGAATATTTATACCTTGGAGTAAACCTCCCGGTCTCAGGTGTTCAGCCTTAACTTGATGACAATTTGGACACTTGGCTACAAAACCCATTATATCCTTCTTCATGCCATTCTACCAATAGACTTCCCATAGGTAACGGTACATCTTGGTGGCTCCCGGATGAATAGAAACTGCAAACCATCAGCCTCTTCTAAAATTTGCTCTCTCAAGCAATTAACATCTGGAACACATAATCTACTTTGGTACCTAAGCACCCCATATCCCCTTTGGGAGAAAGCCTCTACGAATTTGTTGAGAACCGATTCTTTCAATTCCATTAAGATAGGATCAAGATGTTTCTTGGACTTTACATCAACAACAAAAGACGATTCAGAACTTTGATGGACCATGTATCTACCCTTCGTGGAATCCACTAGTGCGACACTTAACCGGGCCAACCTATGTAAATCACGAAGCAATTCGTTCTTCTCATCTTCTACATGAGCCACACTACCCATGGACAATCAACTTAAGGTATCTGCAACTACATTAACTTTGCCTGGGTGGTATAAGACACTCATGTCATTATCCTTCAAAAGTTCTAACCACCTTCTTTGATGGAGATTCAAATCTTTTTTGCTAAACACATATTGAAGTCTTTTGTGGTCGGTAAACACATATACATGCACCCTATAGAGATAGTGTCTCCATATTTCCAAGGAAAACACAACCGCCGCTAATTCGAGATCATGAGTTGGATAATTTTTTTCATGTACCTTGACTTGCCTTGAACCATAAGAAATCACCTTACCCCGTTGCATAAGGACACATCCCAAACCCACTCGAGAAGCATCAAAATATACCACAAACCCATCGGTACCCTCCGGTAAGGTCAACAACAAAGCGAATGTAAGTCTATCTTTCAATTCTTGGAATTTTTTCTCACAAGCCTCCGACCACACAAACTTTGCTTTCTTTTGAGGTAAGGCCGTTAATGGAGATGCAATAGAGGAGAAACCATCAACAAACCTCCTATAGTAACCGGGCAAACCCAAAAAGCTTCTAATATCGGTAGGAGCTAGAGGTCTAGGCCAATTCTTAACCGCATCCATCTTCTTAGCATCAACCTCTATACCCACGCCCGATACAATATAACCAAGGAAAGCAGCCGACCTTAGCCAAAACTCACACTTGCTAAACTAAGCATATAATTGGTGGTCTTTAAGGACATGCAACACTTTCCTCAAATGATTCTTATGTTCACCTTCACTCCTTGAATAGATCAAAATATCGTCAATAAAAACGATCACAAACAAATCAAGATATTACCTAAACACCCTATTCATTACGTCCATGAATGCCGCTGCGGCATTTGTTAACCCAAAAAACATAACCACAAATTCATAGTGACTGTACTGGGTCCTAAGGCCATTTTGGGAATGTCACACCCTCTTACCCTTAGTTGATGGTAACCCTAACGAAGATCCATTTTGGAGAAAAAGGTAGCCCCTTGGAGTTGATCAAACAAATCGTCAATCCTAGGTAGTGGATACTTATTCTTTATAGTAACCTTGTTCAATTGGCGGTAATCGATACACATCTTAAGGGACCCATCTTTATTTTTCACAAATAATACTAGTGCACCCCATGGAGATATGCTTGGTCATATAAAACCCTTATCTAACATGTCCTTAAGTTGTGCCTTTAACTCTTTCATTTATGCCGAAGCCATTTTATAGTGAGTGATAGATATGGGTTGTGTATCCGGCAAAATTTCAATGCCGAAGTCTATTTCCCATTCAGGAGGAATACCGAGCAAGTCATTGAGGAAGACTTCCAGATGTTCACTCACTACGGGGATCGACTCCAAAGAAGGAGTCTCGGACTCAATGTCCATAACCCTAACAATGTGATACGTGCACCCCTTTAAGATCATTTTTTGAGTTTTTAGACATGAAACAAATTGACCTCTAGGAATAGAATTCCCCACTTTCCACTCTAAAACTGGCTCTTTTGGAAGTTGAAATTTGACCACCCGAGTCCTACAATCTATTGAAGCATAACATGCATACAACCAATCCATGCCCAAAATCATATCAAAATCAAGCATATCTAATTCGATGAAATCAACCAAAGTGACATTATGAGAAAAAGAAATAGGACAACTCCTATATACTCTTTTAGCTACAACCGAGTCACCAACCGAGGTAGAAATAGAAAAAGGCTCTATTAGGGTATCGGGGAGTACATCAAATTTCATAGCCACAAAGGGTGTAACAAAAGATAAAGTTGCACCGGGGTCTACTAATGCATAAACATCAATGTAAAAGAATTGCAACATACCCATTCCAACATCCGGTGAACTCTCTTGATCACCTCGTGATTGAAGAAAATAGAAGTGATTCTTCTTGGGAGCATTGGGATTTGAACCACTTGGAGGAGCTTGATTACCCTCTCTTCCCTTGGTCGTACAGGTGGGACAATCTTTTAGTTGATGGCAACCTTTTCCACATCCATAGCACACAGCCAAACCGTTAAGACATTTTCCCTCATGCTTCTTACTGCACTTGGCACATGTAGGCTTCTTCATGGAAGATCAACTCCTATTACATCCTTTAGGCTTAGGGTTAGACACCCTATCTTTGTTGGTCATAGGAGAATTTGAGGAGTTTAGGTTGGAAAACATCTTCTTGAACCTTGGTCCACTTTGACCCTCAAACTTGCCCTTAGAAGAATTACCATCATCGGTCCTTGCCCATTTTACCTCTCTATTCTTCTTCCTAAGCCTTGTAACCTCAACGTGTTTAGTATACACCATTAGACGTGAAATGTCCATATTATCATGAAGCATTGCCGCACGACATTCTTTCTCAATGGAATCAGAAACCTCTGTTACAAAATGACTCATTTCATCCCTTGGGTTAGACACCAAGGATGTGGCATGTTTGGACAACTTAGTGAATTTCAAGGAGTATTCTTCAACACTCATACCTCATTGACGAAGGTTGATAAATTCCTCCACTTTTGCTTCCCTCTTTCTCGTGGAAAGAACCTATCAAGGAATGCCTTCTTGAACACTTCCCAAGTTATGGCACCCGCTCTTTTAGCCCTATTATCCTTCCATTGAGAAAACCATACTTGGGCCACATCTTTCAATTGATACCCGTCTAGTTCAGATTTATCAATAGAAGTTTCCCCCATAGCATCCACTATCTTGTAGACCTCTTCCACAAACTCTTGTGGGTCTTCATTCACTTTAGAACCGAAGAACATAGGAGGGTTCATTCTTGTGAAGTCTCTCAATCTAGACGCCATGGTGCTCATATTAGGATTCACTCGAGGCCCAACTTCCCTATTTGCTTGAGTCGTTATAACTTGTACTTGAGTGGTGACGGCTTGATTTTGAACCGTCATAAGTTGAGTCAATGTTTGGAAAGCCGCCTTTATTTTCACATTAGTCATGACCCTTTATCATTAGGAGCTTGACGATCTTGAGGAGCTTGGGGAGGAACTCCCTCATTCACAATCTACTATTGCATCCTCCTTGCATTACCTCTTCTTGTATTCATTGCCTATAATCAGAAGAGAGAGGTTAGGAAAAAAGACTTCATAGAGTTAGGAATCCAAAGCACGACTAAAGAGTAATGAAGGAAGTGAATGTTCCTAAACATCTTATAGCCTCTCATTCATAAGTGTGGTGCGCTTCACACTCATCAACAAGACTCTACTACACATGGTTCATGAGACATCAACCTAAATATTATTCCAAAACCTTATGCTCTTATACCAAGTTTGTCACGACCCGAAGTCACCCCCTAAAAGCGACATGGCGTACTTGACCCAGAATGGGATTTCATACAAGACTAGCATCATCATAACATAAGACATAGAAATAATGCGGAATATTTAAAACTTTTACAAGAGAAGTCAAACTTCATTTTGGGGCAGTGGCTAGAATTTTGTGGCATTTGGCTCATGAGCTCAAGTCATCTCCACAGGCCCCTTCACAGCTCGTGAAGTGGACCACGACAACACAGGCCCCTTCACGGCTTGTGAAGTGGACCACGACACGTGGTCACGCCCGTGGAGGGTTGAGGCAGTAGCCCCTCCACTTGGGACCTTTTGCTCACTTGCCTAAAGAAACTCCACGAGCACCTCTCATGGTTGTGGTCATGACCACAAAACGTGGTGATGGCCGTGAAGTTCGACGCAGTAGCTAAAAAAAGTGGTGGCCAAACTTTCATGGTCAAGGCAAGACCAGACCCACCTTCACAAGTCGTGGTGATGACCACGACTCGTGGTCCTTCTCGTGAAGGTTGAGGCAGTAGCTAAAGGCTAGGGGCAACCTTGACCTTTGGCTTTGGCTTGGCCCCTTGGCCATGGCACTTGCCTCATGGACTTGACTCCTATGACTCTCATTCAAGACGTTCCTCCTCACGTTTAGGCTCTAGTTTAACTTATCATTTTCCGGAATGTTACAGATTTATTTTCCTGGCTGATTTTGTCATTCTCGATTGTGAAATAGATGCTGAAATTCCCATTCTTTTGGGAAGACCATTCTTGGCAACCGGAAGAGTGTTGATGGATGTTGAAAGCGGAGAATTGAAGTTTCGGGTGAACGAAGATGAAGTAACCTTCAATGTTTGAAAGACAATAAAACACCCAAGTGATATTCACGTGGTCTCCACTGTCGATGTTATTGATGCGGTGGTGACTAGTGTGAGCCATTTGATGGGAATCTTTGATAATGTTGAGTCACAACTTGAATCTTTGAGTGCACAATTGATCCTTGCATAAGTAAGTTGAGTCTTGTTGTGTGCATTCATGATTGAGATTGGTGTAGCACTGTTGAGAATCCTTTTTGAACTGTAGATCACGGTACATCTTCGTGGCGCCTGGATATATAGAGTATCTGGAGTTATGGGCTTCTGCAAGTATAGGTTTTCTCAACTCACCCAAATTAGGAACGCACAATCGACCCTGATAGCGAAGTAAACCATCTCCTCTTTAGGAGAAAACCTCAACTCTCTGTTGGTGGACTGCACCCTTGAGTTGAACCAATATCGGATCATTGTCTTGCTTTTCTTTAACCTCCGCTACCAATGAAAATTCTGACCCGTTTTGGACTGTTACACCACCATTTGTTATTCTCATAAGGTGAACTCCCAAGCGACCAAGCCTATGAATAACCTTCACTAGTTCTTTCCTTGCTTCCTCAACATGTTCTACACTACCCATAGATAGTCTGCTAAGAACATCTGCTACAACATTGGCCTTACCATGATGGTATTGCACACTCATATCATAGTCCTCGAGGAACTCAAGCCATCTTCTCTGGTGAAGATTCAACTCTTTCTGGGTTAATACATATTGAAGGCTTTTATGGTGTGTGAATACATCTACGTGAACACCATACAAGTAATGTCTCTAAATCTTATGTGCAAACACCACTACTACGAGCTCGAGGTCATAAGTTGGATAGTTCTTCTTATGCACCTTAAGCTGTCTAGAAGCATAATCTATAACCTTATTTCGTTGTATCAACACACTACCTAGGCCGACTCTGGATGCATAATAATAGATCACATAACCGTCTGAACACTCTGGTATAGTCAAAACAGGAGTTGTAGTCAACCTCTTTTTTAGTTCTGTAAAGCAATTTTCACAATCATCTGACCAATGAAACTTGAACTTTTTCTGAGTAAACCTAATCAATGGAGAGGCTGTGGACGAAAATCCTTCCACAAACCTTCTATAATAACCCGCTAGACCCAAAAACACTTCTGATATCTGTAGGAGAGGTAGGTCTGGGCCATTGTTTCGCTACTTCTATTTTCTGAGAATCCACTCGGATCCCTTTGCTAGACACAATATGACCAAGGAAAGCAACAAATTACAACCAAAATTCACATTTGCTAAACTTAGCGAATATATAGCGATCCTTGAGAATCTGTAGAAAAACCCTCAAATGACTCGCATGTTCTTCCTCATTCCTATAGTAAATGAGAATATCATCAATAAAGACAATAACGAACAAGTCCAAATACTGCTTGAACACTCGGTTCATTAAATCCATGAAAGTTGCAAAAACATTGGTTAGTCCAAAATACATAATTACAAATTCATAATGACCATACCGAGTTCTGAAGGTTGTTTTTGGGATGACACTATCTCTGACTCTGACCTGATGATAATCGGATCTGAGGTCTATCTTTGAGAAATTTACTCACAAAAGTATACTAAAGCATGTTCAACAATTCACTCATGAATCATGAAGGCCACGTAGGAAAATGCCTTATCTTGTGGCCTAGCTTGCCACAACCAAAACAAACATTGGAACCCGCTAAGCATTCACCCTCATGTCTTCTATCACACTTACTACATCCCGGTAATAGAACCCCACTACCATCTCCTTGAGGCCTAGGGTTAGACACCCTCTCTTGATTAAACTTAGGAGTACTTGAGGACCCTTTCCCGGGGAACTTTTGTCTAAACCTAAGGTGACCTTTCCCATCAGACCTTGTGTTACAGGAGTTTCCATCTCCGGTTCTAGCCCTCTTCGTTTCCCTATTCTTCCCCTTAAGCTTTAATTCCTCAATTTGTTGGGCATGCACCATAAGATGGGAGATATCCCTATCACCAACACGCATTGTCGTACGACATTCTTTTGCTAATAAATCGAACACTCCCGACATAAACTTATTGATTCCCGACCTAGGATCGGACACTAGAATTGGGACATACTTAGATAATTGGGTGAACCTCCATGCATATTCTTTAACACTCATATCACCTTGTCTAAGTTTAATGAACTCAAGCATTAAAGCTTCTCTCATCTCTAATGGGAAGAACCTATCTAAAAAAGCACTATTGAGCCCTTCCTACTCTATGTGACCCATTCCTACCGGTCTAGCCTCTTTCCATTGATCAAACCAAACTTGAGTAACCCCCTTAAGTTGATAACAAGCCAACTTTGCCTTTTGTACCGAAGTCAATCCCAATAAGTCTAACACCTTAGAAACCTCATCTATAAATCCTTCAAGATCCTTTTCCACATTGGATCCATAAAACTTCGGAGGGTTCATCCCTGAAAATTCCCTCATTCTAGAAGCAACCATACACACTATTGGATTCACCGGAGCTACCACATCCTTATTCACTTGTGCCGTCATGGCTTGACCTAACATTTGTAAAGGATGTTGAAGTAAAACATATCATGGTAGGCAACTATAGTAACAATCTAATCTAAACATACTTCATATAAGAGAAACACTACCTAAGACCCCTCAAGTCATACTTGTGCAATGCATGGAAAAGGCCTCATAATCTCACCCATAGTAAGTACCACTTTAAGACATCATGCATATTCATCATCTCTTTGATCACATATTTAGCTCATCATAAAGGACAAAGGAACATCTACCTTTAGTCACACTTGAATTGGAAGGGCCTTTAAAGCTACAATCCAAACTAAGCACATATCATAAGCATAAGTCATAAACATAGATCATCATATCATACGAAGGAAGATATCATAACTACCCTCAAAGCATACTTGTAAAATGCATGAATAAGATCTCATAATCCCACCCATGCTAAGTAAAGCTTCTTGAGTAACTATAATTCATAATTCATGATCATATTCTAGTTTTGGGAATTAGCGTTAACCGAGATAGACCATGTGAGCTTATCATGGAATTTGGTGTTTACCTCACACCAAAAAGAGGTTGTTCTACTTGCCTAAGGTAGAACCATACTCTTAGCTTTGGTGGATCCCATATGTCAGTAACCTATGTGGGCACATAGTTAAGGGATAAGGATATTGCATCTAGAAACCCGGACTCAACTAAGGTAGAAGGTTTTTATCTCATGAGATCATATTTTTGGAACCCGAACTCAACTAGCGTATAAGGAACCCATTTGGAAAGCCGAATTCAACTAGCATAAAATCATTCATTGGGAAGCCGGACACAACTAGTGTATCCCAAGATATAGGTATTCCTACTTGGAACGGGGAAGATATGAACATTGACTTTATTGTTGATTTGCCTCACACCCGGATACAACATGACTCTATTTGGGTTAATGTGGATCAGATGACAAAATCGGCTCACTTTATTCCCGTCAAGGTTTCCCACTCGGGGGAGGATTATGCTAAGTTGTACATAAGAGAAATGGTGAAATTGCATCGAGTGACTTTATCCATTTTTTCCGATCGTGGTACTCAATTCACTTCTCACATTTGGAAGTCATTCCAAAAGGGTCGTGGCACTAAAGTTAAGCTTAGCACAACTTTTCATCCCCAAACCGATGGGCAAGCAGAGCGTACTATCCAAACTTTTGAAGATATGTTAAGGGCTTGTGTAATTTATTTTAACGGTAACTGGGATGACCATTTTCCCTTGATAGAGTTTGCCTACAATAACAGTTATCACTCAAGATCGATATGACTCCATTTGAGGCCTTGTATGGTTGGAGATGTAGATCTCATGTTGGTTGGTTTGAGGTGGGTGAAGATTCCTTATTAGGTCCCATATTGGTTCATGAGGCCACTGATAAAGTTTGACTCATTAGAGAGAGGTTGAGAACGGCTGAAAGTTGGCAAAAGGTTTTTTTCGATGTGAGGAAAAGGGATCTAGAATTTGAGGTTAACAATTGGGTCTATTTAAAAATCTCAACATGAAAGGTGTGATAAGGTTTGGAAATAAGGGAAAACTTAGTCCCCGGTATGTAGGCACATACAAAATTTCGAGACGTATTGGTAAGATTGCTTATGAACTTGATTTGCCAAGTGAGGTTGCTTCGGTGCATCCGATTTTCCATGTCTCTATCCTGAAGAAGTGTGTTACAGATCCAACATCGATAATTCGCTTATAAGTGTAGGGAGTTGTTGAAAGTCTTTCATATGAGGAAGTTCCAGTAGAGATTCTAGACCGGCAAGTCGAGAAATTGAGAAACAAGGAAGTAGCTTTCGTGAAGGTTTTGTGGAGGAATCAATTAGTTGAGGGTGCTACTTGGGAGGCTGATGCCGCTATGATCTCCTGATATCCTCATCTTTTTCCCTCTACTCGTATCCTAGCTTGAGGTAATGAGTTCCTCTTGAGTTTCCTTGTTTTGGGAGTCATGTGTGTTATATGCGTTTTCCATGATTTCCCTATGTTATGCATGTTCATGAGAAACTTATGTTTATAAAGAAAATGATTTTATGTGATTTATTTTCCTCATGCCGTTGTGCATTGAGTATGAGTTGCCTATTGACTTCATGAGATGAACTGACGAACATTCTTTAGCTATGCTTTTTGGAAGTAAATTGCATAAAGGCCCCATGAGATTGTGTTGAGCATGCTTTTAGCTTGGAGAAGGCAATTCCTCCTAAGAACATGAGAAATGTTAAAATTCATGCATAATGGGTTGTTAGCTGTAGTTCCTACTTCCTTGTGATGTATTGAGTGTGTTTGAGTTTGGAGTTTATGTTTCCTCCTTGATTATGTACATACAATGAGTTGCATTCATTTTGGGCTGCTAATTTTGAGTATTTACTACCATAAGGTGTCTAGAACATCATTCGAGGATGAATGTTCACAATGGGGAGATAATGTAACACCCCGGAATCTAGTAGGTTAAACTAGGGCTAAGTATGTGAGGGCAAGTGCCAAGGAAGAGGGAAAGGGCCAAGGAAGAGGGCTAGGGCAACCACTCTTCCCAAGGCACTACCTCACCATCCATGACCACCACCACACCTAGTGGCGAGGACCACGGCCCATGGTGTGGCTCGTGGTGGGATGGGAAATAACCTCCTCTACACTGCCCAAAACAACTCCCCTTCACGAGCCACTTCATGGCTCGTGGTAACGACCACGGCTGGTGAGAAGGCTCGTGGAGGGGAGTTAATTTTTAGGGGTTAAGGGGAAGGAGGCTTAGTAACTATTTTTTGACAACAAGAGGGACCATGGCTCTTGGTAGGCACCACGTCTCGTGTAGCCCTCTGTGATGGGGAGGCAGTACACTGCCAAGTGAGGGGTAAAATGGGGTTATCCGATTTTAATTATAATAAATCTAGGTCATTTTATCTAAGCCGAGGAACCCATATAAGTCTTTTTAATTCTAAAACTCACCCATTTAAGTCATATTTTCCAAAACCCAAAAATAAATCCCCAAAGTTCATCCTCCCAAATAAATTATTTCTCTTGGAACTTGATAAAAAAGAAGAAGCAGGAGATTCAAGCTAGGGTTTCAAGAGAAATATTTCATACTTCAATTTCTTTGATATTTGATAGTAAGGTATGGTGGCTTTCATCCATGGATACCTTTCATCCATGGAGTTCCCTAAAAATCTGCAATTTCAAAAAGATAGAAATCCCCAATTGTTAGGGTTCGATTCAAATGTCATGAGTTCCTTTAAAAATTGATTTAATTGATTTAATTGAGTTATATTAAGCATGAATTAATCATTTCTTATGAATTTTATGAAGTTACCCTATGAACCCGTGTAACTCTCATATTTCTCAAATTTGATGATATGATGTTGGTCTTTGTTGATGAAAGAGGATTTTTATGAATTAATGCATGAGGTGATAGAATCACATGAATTATAATGAAATCCATGTCTAATGCTTTAATTCTACATGTGATGATTGAAAGTAGGTTTTGAACCTAAAGGAGGTCAAGTATGAGATTATGCATTTTCTATGAAATCTATGCAATTGTTTTAAATATGCTTTGCGAGTAAAGTATCAATTATGTTGTTGTTGTTTTTATTGTGTTGTTGAAAGGATATTCTAATAAACACATATGTACATTGAAGTGAAAGGTTTTCTCACATAGTAAAGATTCTTAGGTTGAAAGGCTTTCTCACCTAATTGAATCAAAGGCTAAAGAGCTATTTTAAATAGATCATGGATGGTGAGGGTTTAGTCATGCATGGTCTAAGGATCTATTGTAAGATAAGTTCAGCCAAGACTTAATAACTACTCTGTGGGATTTATGCTTAGAACCGAGTAGATATATACTATGAGATGGAATCTCTCACGAAGTAGAGTCCGGGCTTCCAATGTGGAAACTCTAACCTAATAGAGTCCGGGATTCCCAAGTAATCTCATGATATGGATGTCCTCATGTAGTAGAGTCCGGATTTCTAGTAACAATCTCCTTATCCCATAAACTACATGCTCCCATAGGATATTTATCTACTAGATACACTTAAGCTAAGATTTACTGGTTCTACCTTAGGCATGTAGACCAACCCTTTTCGGTGTGGGAGACACCGTGTGATCATGTTATAGCTC
Organism: Solanum tuberosum; assembly: GCF_000226075.1. NCBI lineage: Eukaryota > Viridiplantae > Streptophyta > Magnoliopsida > Solanales > Solanaceae > Solanum > Solanum tuberosum. Next base: position 593,718 of record NW_006239162.1, read on the forward strand.
ACATGGTCTCAATGTTGGTTAAGCCTTATTCCCACAATAAGGAGTTTAATAATCAACTAAGACATGCTTAAAGAAGTAGCTCATAGTGTTCAAAGGTTTTAAAGATGATGCTAGCTTGCATTGTAGATGATGTTATGACATATGTTTTCCAACTCTCTCTCTTATGATGATTTCACTTGATAAATGCATGTTATGAAATGAAATGTCCCTTTTAGCATGTTTGAAATGTTTTTATGCATGTCTATCATACTTGGTGCATTTTGTACTAACACATACTCTTGCCCACATTTCTTCCAAATGTAAGATCTGACAGAGTCAAGGTTGATAGTTTTGTGGCTAGAGCATGGATTTGATTGTTTCCTGAGCTTGGTGAGTCCTCATGGCTCGTGGAAAGATTATCCTATGTTTAGTTTCTTTCATTTTCTTTTCCTTTTGAACATTTTTTATGGGTTAGGCCCAATTTGATTTGATATTGTAATAGATGGCTATGACGAGAAAAAGAATCTAGACTTCCGCTTATTCTTTATAAAAACCTTTTAGACTTGAAATGTGTTTTACTCTTATTGTTCTCTTTCTTATGTTATGAGGACTAACTGGATATTATGGAGTCTTTCGTAGTTCTATACACCATGTTACATCTAGGGGGTACCCCTGGGTCATGACAGAGATATATTGTTGACTATGTATCTCATTGCCTTAGTTGCTAGCAGGTGAAGGCCAAGCATTTGAGACCTTGTGGTGAGTATCAGAGATTAACCATTTCGGAGTGGAAGTGGGATTGCATCACCATGGCTTTTGTGGGAGTTTTCCCTTAGACTTGTAGAGGTGTTGATAAAATTTGGGTCATCATTGATCGAATGACCAAGTCAACACACTTCCTCCATGTTTAGTCATTATTGAGTGCCGAGAGGCTATCCCATTTCTACATTCGTGAGGTGGTGTGCCGGTTTTTATTATATCAAATTGAGGTGCTTAGTTCACTTCTATCTTTTAGAGGACTTTTCAGGATGAGTTAGGCAATCTTGTTGACCTTAACACAATTTGGTCAGTAAGAGAATACTATCCAAGTCCTTGAGGATGTATTGCTGGCTTTTATCTTAGAGATTATTTCACGACCTAGGGGTACCCCCTAGATGTAACAAGGCACATAAAACTCCCTAAAGGTACTATGTAACCCTTTAGCATATCATAACATAAGCCTGCAATAAAATGTAAAACACATTTCAAGTCTTATAAAAAAAATTCATAAAAGCAAGGTGGAAGTCTAGATTTATCTCAATTAGCCATCTATTACAATCCTTCAATCAAATAAAAAGGGACACAACGCATACAACATAGTCCGAAAATGAAAATACAAGAAAAAGAACTAAAAAAGCATCATCCGTCCTCGAACCATGAGGACTCACCAAAAGCAAGGAGAATAGTTGAATCAAAGCTTTGGCCAAATGAAGATCACCTAAAGAACCGGACCCTACACTTATGGAAAATTAGAAAAGATGGGTTAGTATAAAAAGGCACAAAGTATGATAGCCATGCATAAGAAAATAGTGAAGACATGCTAAAAAGGACATTTTAGTTGAATACATGCAATTTACTAAGTTAAAACATCATATTGAAGATAGTGCAAAGCTAAGTCATAAGCATAATTCACTCATAGATCATCATGTCATAAGAGAAACATACCATAAGTACCCTCAAAGTCTACTTGTGCAATGCATGAATAAGATCCCATAATCCCACCCATACTAAGTAAAGTTTCTTAGATACCCATAGTTCATTATTCATGTTCTAATTCATATTGTTTCCATAGTAGGAATAAGCCTTAACCGACATAGACCATGTGATCTAAACATGGAATTCGGTGTCTACCCCACACCAATTAAGGGGTTTTTATACTTGCCTAAGGTAGACCATACTCTTAGATTTGGTGGATCAACTAGCTAAAGACCTATGAGGGCACATAGTTATGGGATAAGGAGATTGCTACTAGAAACCCGGACTCAACTATGGTAAAAGGAACCCATTTGGAAAGCCCAACTAAACTAAGGTAGAAGCTTTCATCTCATATTCATATCCACTCGATGCTAAGCATACATTCCCATATATTACATATTAAGTCTTGACTTAAGTTCATATTCAAGGAAGAATGTCTTGACACTCAATCCAACATAATTCATACGATAGCTCCTAGATTCAATAGGTGAGAATAGCCTTTCAACCTTAGAATCCTCATATTGTGAGAAACTCTTTAACATCATATCATATTCATACATAGGTGTGCATATGAGGATATCATCTAACAACACAACAACTAGATCATAATCATAATCACTTTACTCTCAAAGTGTTTTTAAAGCATGTACATAAGTCTCATAATCATGAATACTTCTCATACTTTTCCCTTCAAGGGCCATAACTCATATTTCATCAACAAATTGAGAATTACTAAATTAGACATGGATAATAACATAATTCAACTAACTCAACTATTACAAGCATAATCTCATAACATTCTTCTATAAGGAAAAAGTCCACATCACAAGAACATAATTGAGTAATATGGGGGTTTCATGGGTCTTTGGAGGAATTCAACATAAAAACTATAGGAAATCATCAATTTATACATAATATATCATGAATCAATCATTAGAAACGTTTTTGAAATGAACCCATGAGTTTGAAGTCAAACCCTAGCTTTTGGGGAAATCAACAGTTTTGAAATTAAATTTGGACGTACTCCATGGATGAATTCTATCAATGGATGAAGAGCTACCATACCTTAATGAAGAAATCCGATGAATTTGAGTAGAAAACCTAGCTTCTTGAACGTAGCTCCAACTCCTTTCTTATTCTTCTTCTTTGAGTTTTCTAGAGAGAATATTTGTAGAAGATGAACTTTTTGGATTTGATTTGGGTTTTGGGAAATAATGAAATGATTGGGTGTAATTTAACTTAAAATGACTCATATAGGTGTATAAAACAAAGGCAAAACGACTTCACTTCGGTTGGACTTAAAAATGAAATACCTAAAACACCACACCCCTCACTTTAAGTGAGCTGCCAGGGACCACGTGGGGCTCCAGGAGCCGTGGTAATGACCACGACTGGTGGTCCTTTTCGTGGACTTGGGGCAGTGGCTAGGCATTTATGCCTTTTAGCCCACACGCCCAAGGCAATTTCACGAAGGGCTCCACAAGCCGTGGAGAAAGCCACCAGCTGTGGTCCCTCTCGTTGACATTGAGGCAGTAGCTTGCCACATTTTTGCCAAACTTACACCACCATGGCATGACCAAGACCACTCCCACGAGCCGTCTAAGGCTTCACGAGCTGTAAAGTGGCTCGTGAGGTGGGGTCACTTTTGGGGCAGCCTTAGGGAGGCTACTGTCTCGACCTCCACAAGTGGCATCACGACTCCTGGTGACCACCAATGGTCGTGAAGGTCTTCGTGGTCATGGGGCAGTGCTTTGTCAAGGCTTGGGCAGTCTTGGCCCATGTCTCTTTGCCTTTAGCCCTAACCCTACTTCCTTGACGTCCACCCTCACGTTTAGCTCTAGTTAGCCTACTATATTTCTGGGGTGTTACAATATCTCCCCCTTGGGAATATTCATCCTCGAATGACGATCTAGACACCTTACAGAAGTAAGGTGTAAGATCCCGTACTTTTTTCTCTAATCATGCATAATATATGTGGCGTATTATGGCATGGTTATATGAGGTGTTTATGACTTTGTATCGTACATTGGAGATTAAGATTGCAAGTAGGTGGAAATATCAAGGAACTAAACTAAACTTTTAGGTGAAAAGGACCCCTCAAACAAAGTTCATGATAAAAGAAATGGCTCGGGTAGAACTTCGCCCATTTGAAAGGTTTAACTTGTCCCATACCTTGTGGATAAGCCTATGAGTGTAAAACATGCTAATAGTAGTGTGTTATGAGGTATTATAATAGCACAAGGTTCGTATGTGAAATTTGCAAGTCAAGAAAATTAGTGAAACTAAAGTCGGCAAAAGTTATCGAAGTTTCTCTAATAATATTTCCTTAACTTTAGGTCCAATTTCTTGGATATTTTCTCCCAATATAAAAAGATTTAAAAGACCTATCACCCATTAAATCGAAGGCCTACGAGTCTAGTTTGAAACGCAAAGAACCCCGTATCCAACCGACATCAGAGTAAAAAGTTATGAGGGTTTTACTATGGACTGCCGGGGCAGAATCTGGGTCAGGTCAAAAATTTGGTATGTCGGCTTACTCAATGTTTTAAGCCATGAAAACAATTCATTTTACTTCTAAACCAGAAAGAAATCTTAAGACAGGGTTCCTATGGAGTACTTTCATGATGAAGGTCAGTTTTTGACGATTTTTACCATTAAAGTTTACCCCTGTGCCTAGAAACTTGATCTCTACACGTGGCAATCATTTTCCCCTTCTATTAGCTGCGTTTGGAGCAAGTTTTTGAAGATTAATATGTATTTATTGTTGTTTCTTCAAGTTTTACACTTGGTTAACTAAGGTAATCATATAGGGACTCTTTTATGATTGTTTTTATGAAGTTCTACGGACATTTCATCAAGTTGAGGCCATTTCACAAATCTTCCGATTTAAGAACAATTATGAACTGTTTATAGGTGTGTACCAGCTATGTACATATAGTGTTTGTGATGTTTAGGACTTAAAGAACAACTTTTGTGAAGAAGCTACGGTCATTCGAGCGTTCATTGAAAAGGTATGTTAAGGCGAAGCTACGTTCCTCATTTTAGCACCACTCCTGGGAAATTCCTAAATCACCGAATGTGATATTTTGCTATTCTCTTGCTAAAAAGACCTTCAGTGAAAGGCATTGGGATCTCTGTTGAATTATTTTCATGATTCTATTATTTTGATATTTCACTCGTTCGGATAAATAGAGTGTTGGACATCTACATGTCATTTTATCAGTTTCCTTTATTATATGTCCGCATGTATGAATTCATATTCTTCCTTGGATGATGTGAATTAAAATGTCACGCGAAACCCTTACTACTTGTGACCAACCCTCTTTCTCCACTAAGGTTATTATTAAAAAATATATTTAAAGTAGCTCCCGACCATCAAAACTCTCAAATATAATTACTACTATGATAATGTTATATGTTATACAAAACTTATTATGGGGTTATGAGAACAAGACTACAAACGGGACAAGATTGACAACATGGCAACAGTAACTCATAGATGTTATAAATCCATGACATGACATGCTATGCATTGTACTCCAGAGCTATAATCGGGAGGTATGGGGCCTATTGCCTATATTTATACGTATGAGACACAGATGGCCACAAGTTGGCGAATATGATGCCGGTTCGCTACCGGAAAGCACCACCATTGCTAGCATTTGGTTGGTTATGTCATGCATTTGCATCTATATATATATATATATATATATATATGTATTCACGACATACGATTATACTAGCATACGATGCATATTTAAGTAGTAGGGGGCTAAAGGTCAGCTATGGAGATTATTTGGGTTTCAATTTCAGATGGTATCTCTATTACCCTTTTACAGTAAATGTTTATGATTTTACTTTTCGCTTTACATACCAGTACATTTTTATTCGTACTGACGTCCCTTTGCCTGGGGACGCTGCTTTTTATTTTGTGTAAGCATATACAGGTAGGGACTTTAATCGACCCACCCGCTAGGATTCAGGTTTAGCTGTGAGTTAGTAAGCTCCATCTTATCCTGGGGCTATCAGAGGATGTTTACTTTTGTTGTATAGTTTGGGTATAGTCGGGGCCTTGTCCCGACAGTGCTTATGTCACTCATACAGACTATTATAGACACAATATTTTGGGTTTTCTTTTGTATGTTTCAATCTTCAGCCAATACTCTTGGCATGTATATATATGTGTGTGTGTAAGTAGGTATGTTTTTTATTGTGGCCTCGTCGGCTAGATAGTACATCTTCTTTTTTTTTGGTTTGTCTACCATTGTTTGTATGGTTATTCTCTTTCAGGTCATGACCTCTGGGTCCAGGCTTCACTTTTTAGAAGTTGTGCTGGCCAATCTTTTTGCCTCACAAGTTTGGTTTAGCTAGTATGGTTCAGTGGGTAACTCAATGTATTAGGGTATCAAGTGCTAGTTATGCCCCCTATTTCGGGGCATGACATAAAGACTCAATGTGCAGGCTTCAGCTTCTTCGTTCTTTTCAGCCTTTTTGTTCCTTTTTGCGTCTAAGTGTCCATGCTTCCACTAAAACTTCAAACACCTGAAACTTAAGAGTTTTCATCAGATATTAAGACAAAATAAGCATTTGAGGACACTATTCCTATCAAAATAAAACCCTAAATGAGTCCAACTTGTGGACTCATCACTCAGCCGGAAGTCCATGGGTAGTCTAAGTTAAGTTGAAGTTGATAAGGCTGGAATTACAAAAGACATATGCTAGCTAGTTAATTCGCAAGTACGCTTGGTAGATGCAGGAGGCGGAGGTGTTGTCTTTAAAAATATGGAAGAATCTTCCTTTGTGACGTAAGTGAAAAAACGGCAACATGAAGATCCAGAGCATAGGAAATTGAGGGAAAAGATTCCACAGCAGCAACACCCATTATTTGAGCTAACTAGAGATGGAGTCCTTCGATACCAGGGTCACTTATGTGTACCGGCAGTTGGGAAGCTCCGTACAAATATTCTTTCAGAGGCCTATTATTCTAGATATGCATCTCACCCTAGAGCGACAAAGATGTATCAGGACCTTCGATAGATCTATAGGTGGATTGGCATGAAAAAAGATATTGCGGAGATGGTACATGAATGTCCCAACTCTCAACAAGTTAAAGCAGAGCATCAGAGGCCTGGAGGCCTAACCCAGTATATTGATCTTTCGTTATGGAAATGGGATACGATAAATATAGACTTCATCACTGGTTTGCCTCTCACTCCACGAAGGTTTGATTCCATTTGGGTAATTATCGATAAGCTGACAAAATCTACTCATTTCTTGCCAGTTAGGACTACACATTCAGCTGAAGATTATGCTAGGCTTTACATTCAGGAGATTGTTCGCCTTCACGGAGTTCCATTATCTATTATCTTAAATCGAGGAGCTCAATTTACAACACATTTTTGGAGATCGTTTCAGAAAGGTCTAGCCACTCAGGTAAATCTTACCACCGATTTTCATCCACAAACTGATGGACAGGCAGAACATACTATTCAGACGGTTGAGGATATGTTACGTGCTTGTGTGTTGGATTTTAAAGGAAGTTGGGATCAACATCTACCTCTTATCGAGTTCTCTTATAATAACAGCTTCCAAGCTAGTATTCATATGGACCCTTATGAAGCATTGTACGGGCGGAAGTGTAGGTCCCCAATTGGTTCGTTTGAGCTCGGGGAAGCAGATTTTCTAGGTCCCAATCTAGTACAACAAGCGATTGAAAAGGTTAAGCTTATTGGATATCGGCTTCATACAACACAGTGTCGACAAATGTCTTATGCAGATGTTCGTCGACGGAACTTAGAGTTTGAGGTAGAAGATTGGGTTTTCCTCAAAGTATCGCCTATGAAGGACATCATGCGATTTGGAAAAACGGGAAGCTCAATCCTAGGTACGTTGGACCGTATAAGATTATTCGGAAGATCAGTATTGTGGAATACGAGCTTGATTTGCCTTTAGAATGGGAAGCAGTTCATCTGTATTTCATGTTTCTATGTTGCGTAAGTGCATTGGAGATCCGTCACATATTATGCCCATTGAAATAATTTGTACCGCTGAGGATTTATCTTATGTAGAGGTACCAATAGTGATTTTAGATCGGCAAGTAAGAAAGCTTCAAAATAAAGATGTAGCTTTTGTGAAAGTGCTATGGAGAAATAACAACATTGAGGAAATGACTTGGGAAGCGGAAGAGAAAATGAGGAAGAAGTACCCCCAACTGTTTATGACTTAAGGTGAGTCACATTTCGATTATTGGCAATTATTTCTTCACAACGACTTAGTTAGATATTAAATAACTTGAAGGTGAAATTTATATGTCTTCTTACGAGATTGCTATGCAAAGCTTAGTAGTTAAAATTTTCAGAATTTGACTTCAGGTTTGCGACTGTAACAAATATAGACTCGCAAATAATGTGCTATGAGGAAAAAAAATACAACCAAGGAATTGTCTAGATCCATTCGCGGGCGAATGTTCATAAAGGGGGGAGAATGTAAGATCCCGTACTTTTCCTCTAATCGTGCATAATACATGTGGAGTAGTATGGCATGGTTATATGAGGTGTATATGACTTTGTACCGTACATTGCAGATTAAGATTGCAAGTAGGTGGCAATATCAACGAACTAAACAAAAGTTTCAGGTCAAAGGGACCCCTTAAACAAAGTTCATGATAAAAGAAATGGCTCGAATTGAACTTCGCCCGTTTGAAAGGTTTAACTTGTCCCATACCTTGTGGATAATCCTATGAGTGTAAAACATTCTAAGAATAGTGTGTTATGAGGTACTATAATAGCACAAGGGTCGTATGTTATGTTTGGAAGTCAAGAAAATTAGTGAAACTAAAGTCGGAAAAAGTTATCGAAGTTTCGCTAATAATATTTTCTGAACATTAGGTCAATCTCTTGGATGTTTTATCCATAAATATAAAGAGTTAAAAGGCCTATCACCCATTAAATCGAAGGGCAACGAGTCTAGTTTGGAACTCATAAAACTCCGTATCCAACTGACATCGGAGTAAAAAGTTATGAGGGTTTTACTACGAACTGCCGGGGCAGAATTCGGGTCGGGTAAAAAATGTGGTATGTCGGATTACTCAACGTTTTAAGCCATGAAAACAATTCATGTTACTTCCAAACCAGAAAGAAAGCTTAAGATAGGTGCTCCTATGGAGTATTTGCATGATGAAGGTCAGTTTTTGACGATTTCTACCATTAAAGATTACCCTCTTGCATAGAAATATGATCTCTACATGTGGCAACCGTTTTCCCCTTCTATTAGCTGCGTTTGGAGCAAGTTTTTGAAGATATAAATTTGTAGGTATTGGTGTTTCTTCAAGGTTTACACTTGTTTAACTAAGGTAATCATCTCGGGACTCTTTTATGATTGTTGTTATGAAGTTCTACGAACATTTCTTCAAATTGAGGCCATTTGGCAAATCTGCCGATTTAAGAACAATTATGAACTGTTTATAGGTGTGTACCAGTTGTGTACATATAGTGTTTGCGATGTTTAGGACGTAAGGAACAATACAGGCATTGACTTTAAGTTGCCTTGAAGCATAGGCAATCACCTTACTAATTTGCATAAGAACACATCCCAACCCAACTCTAGAGGCATCACAATACACCACAAAACCATTCGTACCCTCTGGTAAGGTCAACACCGGAGCGGAAGTAAATCTTTCTTTCAACTCTTGGAAACTCTTCTCACAAGCCTCCGACCACATAAACTTAGCTTTCTTTTCGGTCAAAGCCGTCAACGGAGAAGCAATGGAAGAAAACCCCTCAACAAATCTCCTATAGTAACCAGCCAAACACAAAAAGCTGCTAATGTCGGAAGGAGTTAGAGGCCTAGGCCCACTCTTGACCGCATTTTTCTTCGTAGGATCTACCTGAATACCCTAAATTAAAATGAGGGTTATAGGGGTTAAAATTCAAGGTACAAACCCCCAAGGACCAACCAAGGGTCCTTGATGGGGACCCTATACCCCAACCCCAAGGCTGCCCCATTTGACAAAAAGCTGTCAATTAGGGGCCACCTACGGATGGCACGTACGGCCAGTAGGTGGACCCACGCCCCATAGGTGGGAGTAGTGGGTCAGGCCCCAAAGTTAGGAGTTTCAGCCACCATCCACGGACCTGCAGGACGGGGCATCAATGCACCCACGGTCTGGCACCTGTGATACTGTCCAAAATCTCGGCCATGGTAAGTGGTTTCCAATTAATTCCTTTTTAATTAGTTTTCATTAAGGGTAATTTTATATTGACTTATTAGACATATATAAACTATTTTATGTCATTAACCATCTAATTAATTCATTATAACCCAAAACCACAAATCTAAACCCAAATACTCTCCTCACCATAAATCTTCTCTCTAGAAACATCCATTGAAGAACAAAGAAAGAGATCAAGAAGATCTTGAAGAAGGGAGATTTTCAATATGAATTTGGTTGTATTATACACCTAAGGTATGGAAGTTTTCATCCTTGGGTAGCCATCACCCAAGGAGCCCCTTCAAAAGCCTTTATCTCAACTCTAGAAAACTGAAATAGCTAGGGTTTCAAGTCAACCCCATGGATTCCTTTCAAAGTTTCTTTTAAAGGTTGAATTATGTTTTTTCATGAATTATTTACTAATTTTACATGATTTTAACTGGAATTCTTCAAGAATCTGTGAGTTCCCCAATCCTAGCTATGATCCTTCTTTACATTATGAATGTTGTTGCAAGTTGGTCCAATTGATTGGATGTGAGTTGATTATGATGTAATTTCTTGATTGAAGTATGATTATACATGTATACTTTATCAACCTAAGATCCTATGATGAAATTGATACAGTCTAGGGTTATGTCCTGACAAAGGCAAATTGAGGGTAAGATGTGACCTTCTAATAACGATGAACTTCTTTATGAACAGCCTTGGATTAGATCACCTAGATATGAATTTATCATGAGTAAAGCTTCTAGATATGAACTAATTGATTAGGGCTTATATGATGGATCATGGTTGTGTAGTATTGCGATTGAGTTTATATGTCTCCTATATGACTATAATTGATCAAGAATGAGGCATGTGGTTAGGTTACCTTGAGAAATAGGTATGCATGATGAACATGTGAGGCATTTCTTGAGAGTAATGCTTGTAACATGATGATGACTCCTAGGGCCTTAAAGGGTAAAAGCTAAAATGAATAAACTAATGAGGTCAAGGCTTTAAGAAAAAATCCATTATCTAGGTTGAGTAACATATGGCATTATTGTGAAAAGACTTCACCCACATGACCTATAATATTATCACATAAGTTTATGCATGAAGTAAATGATCTACTTGAGTCATAATTCTATCCATTCCTAATATAATGAATGCTAGATGAGTTGACTTAACATGATATATGATCCTTGAATGCAATATATGAAGGGTATGTGTGATTATGATATTATGTGCATGGTTATGAACACTTTGATAGTAAAGTGTCTACTATGATAATGTTGTTGTTGTGTCATTGGAATGACAATCACACACATACACCCAATGCATGAATATGATTATGATATGACTAAGGTGTTGCTTGTGGTTGATGGCCCTTGAAGGGAAAAGTTATGAGGGTTTGTTCATGTTTACGAGAATTGTGTATAAGCTTATGATTTACTTAGAAAGTGAAGATTTTATGGTTATTGTGTAATTGTGGTATTGTTAAAAGGTAATTCTCCTCATACCCTTACAATTTATTATGCATGAACTATTATGACTATGATGATCTTGTTGTGTTGAATGAAAGGCTATTCTCATGAACACACTATGAATATGATGTGAAAGGTTTACTCACATAATGATGATTCTAAGGTTGAAAGGACATTCTCACCTAATGAATCCATGAGCTATTACGATGTTATGTTGGTTGGAGTGCCTAGTGAATTATCTCATGACTATAAGCCTAAGTAAAAACCTAATTTGATCTTTAAAGGGAATTATGCTTAGCACCAAGTGGATATAAAAATGAGATGGAGGCTTTTACGTTTAGAAAGTTCGGCTTCCTAATGTATGTTGTCTCATGGGATGGAAACCTTTTACGCAAGTAGTCCGGGTTTCTAGTATCAATCCCCATATCCCATAACTATGTACCCACATAGGTCTTTAGCTAGTGGATCCACCTAAATGCTATTATGAAAGCTCAACCTTAGGTAAGTAGGACACCTCTTTTCGGTGTGGGGGTAGAACACCGGATTCCATTTAGCTCACATGGTCTATGTCGGTTAAGGCTATTTTCCTATATGATAAGAATATAAATTATGATAAGAACATGAGTTATGTATTATGGTTCCTCAAGAGGTCCTACATATTATGAGTGGGGGTATAGGACTTCACTCATGCATTGCACAAGTAGACTTTGAGAGTGGGCATGGTATGTCTCTCTTATGATATGATGATTATGAGTTAAATATATACTTTATATGAATTATGAACATGAACTATACTTATGACTTCTTAATGAGTTTTACTTAGTGTGAGTGGGGTTATGGGACTTCACATACGCATTACACAAGTAAACTTATAAAGGGGTTATAGTGTGGGTTTCCTTATGTTATGAAGATATATGAAATTATGTATGCATGATATTGATTGTTGCTATGAGTGAGTTTACTTATTACAAGTTATGAATATGAATGTCTCCTTGTTTATGAGTGTTGGTTATGGATAAGGTCAAGGTATGTTATGCATGATCCTGGTGGCCTAAAACTGACACTTAGTGTATGTAGGATTATGGGATCCTATCTATGAATTTGATGAGTCCACAAATTGGACTAACTTAGGGTTGTATTTGATAAAATTAGTGTCCTCAAATGCATATTTTGTCTCAATATCTCATGAAAACCCTTAAGTTTTAGGTATTTGGAGTTAGAGGGAAAGCATGGACACTACAAAGAAAAAAGGAACAAAGGTAGCTGAAAGAACGAACAAATGAAGATCTGAGAATCGTCGAACCCGTTTGATGAGTCGCCAAAAGGTCTTATCCTCGCCTTTTGTTCCAGTTTGTTGAGCCCTAAAAGAAAGGATGAAATCGGCTGTGAAAAAAAGCAGTCGGCGTGTCGCTGACTAGTTTTGTGAAGCAGTACTATGTCGCCCAATGATCCAAAACACGACGATGCTGAAGGATAAAGCAAGACGGCGATGAAACCTACCAAAGGGTGGATTGCCTAGTGGATCGGCGATCTCGACTAACGACACCGAATGATCCTCTGCAGCACAGATTTTTGAAATCTATAAATACTCGTTGAGAGTTGTAGCTTAATATCAAATTTTTAATATAGAATTTTGAGTTCTACCTTTGGAGAGGGTTTTGAAGACCTTGAAGATTCAAATAAATTTCTCTCTCTTTTACATGTGTAGGTAAAACCCCAATTCTTGGGGTGTGATTTTGGGAATATGGGTTAGATTAATTGTTGGGTCTTGCTTGCTAATAGTTTATTTGTTGTTTAGATGTGATTTTTTTTAGTACTTGTGTTGGAACTAAATGAAATTGTAGTTGCAAATACGATTTCTCCTTTGTGTTTTTGGCTTGCTCGAGGCAGAGGTCGTAAACCTAAGACTACTAAATTGATGGCCGGTGGGAATGGGTCGACATGAGGTTTAACTCGAGAGAGTGAACCCTAGTCCTTCTCCCACACACTCATCTCGAGAGAGTGAGTGGGCTAAGGTGGAAGATGTTCTTCATGCGGCAAGTGGGGGTCCGAGGGGAACCCATTTGATTCGAGGTGAGTTGCTCGAGAGAGAATTTACCCCCACTATAGTCTAGCCTAGTAACCAATATTCAAAGGATTTACTATCAAAAAGTGTGTAACCCAATAGTCTAGTCTAAACCTGTATTTCAAACACATCCCAAGAATTCCCTTTCCTTGATTATTACTCCTTTTATTTTTGCTGATTTTGCTCTTTACTAATGACAAAGCCACATCATTAATTGACACTATTGTGTCACCCCCTTTCATTTAACAATATTTATATATGATAATGTGTTTAGCTATGACTAATTAGAACTTGATTTTTTTTCTATTAATTCACAGGCCCACTCCCATGGACTCGATCCCAACCCTTGGTTAGGTTACCATACTATTGTACGGTCGTAGACACCTGAATTGGAAGTTGTGTCTTGATTACGCAATTATCAAAATGGCGTCGGTGCCGGGGAGTGGTGTTACTTGAGAGTTTTTAGTTAAGTTGAATTTCATTCTTGTTAATTATAGTTACACTTGCTTAATTTTTAGTTTTGTTTTCCTTGTTTGTGTATTGAAACAAGAAAGGTGAGTATGAATGGTAACTATGGATACCAAAGGAACCAAGTGTTATCTTCTCTCTACCCAGAGCCACAAGAGGCACGGCCTCATGAAAATGAGACAAACCTCACTAATGGAACTCGAGTAAGGAGTTTTGTCGTACCACGACGTTAAATAAGGCACTTCTTGGGAGGCAACCCAAGGTTTTACCGCTTTATTTTTCCTTTAAGAAATAATGGTGTGTTATCTGTGTAGGTCGAAGTATGGAAAGTGAGTGACAAGTCAAAATTGGCGAGCCAAAGGTCCATTATACGCATCGCTGATGAAGTCGGCGACCCCGACTTAGACCGCAGTTGGAATAAAGACATCTTCAAAGTGGAGTTTGTAAAACTCGGCGTCCCCAGGAAATTATTGGCAAATCACCGGCCTGGTCGGCTATTGCGATCTAGTTCGTTGTTTGGACCCCCAATTTAATTGGAGGTGCAGTAAAACTTGGCGAGGTAAGTATCCACTCGGCGAGTTCCCGAATGGATCAGCTACCACGACTAATGTCGCCAAATGGGCGAGAACTGGACGGTTTCTTAAAAGGCCAATGGTTCAAACTTTCAAACTCTACACTTTCCCTCACTTTAGACCTTCACAAACTCGCACCCATTTAGTATTTTCAATATTTCATGTGTTTTTACTATATTTGAGTCGTTGATATGTGTTTGGAGTGGATTACATTGCCGCCTAGCATTTCGAAAGTATTTTAATTGGCATCTAAGGTTGGTTTTCCGAACCCTGAATTTATTTTTAGCAATGATCGTATCTTAGTTATGTGTGCTGGGCCTCTCTGATCTTAATTGTTTTTGCTTATGCCTGTGAAAATCTTGCCCGTAGTGTTTATATTGTTAAAATCATGTATTTTTGTGCCTTAAAATTGGTTAAATCTTGTGGGGTAGTGCTTGCATGTTGTTGAGTCTAGCAGGGAGAAGTCTGAGTATCCTAAAGATATGGTAAAAGACTAATATTGTCATGCCACCCCGGAAAAGAATACGGGATATCACAATAAATGAAGGGGGGGTCAAATCCTCCCAAGAAGGGAAGACAGGAACCTCCACCTGGAAATAAAGGCAAGGGCAAGAGACCTACTTATAACAGGAAGACCACTATCATAGATCCTAATGTTCCTTCGTGGGCACGGGGATTCTATGCAGCGGTGCATTTCTGGCAGACTCAGACTCAACAAACCTTGATGAATTTGGGGTTGCTATGTTTGAAGTTATGTATTATGGTTCCTCAAGAGGTCCTACATAGTATGAGTGGGGGTATAGGACTTCACTCATGCATTGCACAAGTAGACTTTGAGAGTGGGCATGGTATGTCTCTCTTATGATATGATGATTATGAGTTAAATATATATTTTATATGAATTATGAACATGAACTATACTTATGACTTCTTAATGAGTTTTACTTAGTGTGAGTGGGGTTATGGGACTTCACATACGCATTGCACAAGTAGACTTATAAAGGGGTTATAGTGTGGGTTTCCTTATGTTATGAAGATATATGAAATTATGTATGCATGATATGGATTGTTGCTATGACTGGGTTTACTTATTACAAGTAATGAATATGAATGTCTCCTTGTTTATGAGTGTTGGCTATGGATAAGGTCAAGGTATGTTATGCATGATCCTGGTGGCCTAAAACTGACACTTAGTGTAGGTAGGATTATCGGATCCTATCTATGAATTTGATGAGTCCACAAATTGGACTAATTTAGGGCTGTATTTGATAAAATTAGTGTCCTCAAATGCATATTTTGTCTCAATATCTGATGAAAACCCTTAAGTTTTAGGTATTTGGAGTTAGAGGGAAAGCATGGACACTACATAGAAAAAAAGGAACAAAGGTAGCTGAAAGAAGGACAAATGAAGATCTGAGAATCGTCGAACCCGTTTGATGAGTCGCCAAAAGGTCTTATCCTCGCCTTTTGTTCCAATTCGCTGAGCCCTAAAAGAAAGGATGAAATCGGCTGTGAAAAAAAGCAGTCGGCGTGTCGCCGACTAGTTTCACGAAGCAGTACTATGTCGCCCAAAGAACCAAAACACAACGATGCTGAAGGATAAAGAAAGACAGCGATGAAACCTACTAAAGGGTGGATTTCCTAGTGGATCAGCGATCTGGACTAACGACACCGAATGATCCTCTGCAGCACAGATTTTTGAAAACTATAAATACTCGCTGAGAGTTGTAGCTTAATATCAAATTTTTAATATAGAATTTTGAGTTCTACGTTTGGAGAGGGTTTTGAAGACCTTGAATATTCAAATAAATTTTTCTCTCTTTTACATGTGTAGGTAAAACCCCAATTCTTGGGGTGTGATTTTGTGAATATGGGTTAGATTAATTGTTAGGTCTTGCTTGCTAATAGTGTATTTGTTGTTTAGATGTGATTTTGTTTAGTACTTGTGTTGGAACTAAATGAAATTGTAGTTGCCACTACGATTTCTCCTTTGTGTTTTTGGCTTGCTCGAGGCAGAGGTCGTAAAACTAAGACTACTAAATTAATGGTCGGTGGGAGTGGGTCGACATGAGGTTTAACTCGAGAGAGTGAACCCTAGTCCTTCTCCCACACACTCATCTCGAGAGACTGAGTGGGCTAAGGTGGAGGACATTCTTCATGCGGCAAGTGCGTCTCCGAGAGGAACCCATTTGATTCGGGGTAAGTTGCTAGAGAGAGAATTTACCTCCACTATAGTCTAGCCTAGTCACCAATATTCAAAGGATTTACTATCAAAAGTGTGTACCCAATAGTCTAGTCTAACCCGTATTTCAAACACATCCCAAGAATTCCCTTTCCTTGATTATTACTCCTTTTATTTTTGCTGATTTTGCTCTTTACTAATGATAAAGCCACATCATTAATTGACACTATTTTGTCACCCCCTTTCATTTAACAATATTTATATTTGTTAATGTTTTTAGCTATGTCTAATTAGAACTTGATTTTTTTTCCTATTAATTCACAAGCCCACTCCCTTGGACTCGATCCCAACCCTTGGTTAGGTTACCATACTATTGTACGATCGTAGACACTTGAATTGAAAGATGTGTCTTGATTACGCAATTATCAAAATGGCGCCGGTGCCGGGGAGTGGTGTAACTTGAGAGTTTTTAGTTAAGTTGAATTTCATTCTTGTTAATTATAGTTACACTTACTTAATTTTTAGTTTTGTTTTCCTTGTTTTTGTATTGAAACAAGAAAGGTGAGTATGAATGGTAACTATGGATACCAAATGGACCAAGTGTTATCTTCTCTCTACCTAGAGCCAAAAGAGCGGTGTCCTCAAGAAAATGGGACAAACCTCACTAATGGAACTTGAGTGAGGAGTTGTGTCGTGACACGACGTTAAATAAGGTACTTCTTAGGAGGCAACCCAAGGTGTTACCGCTTTATTTTTTGTTTAAGAAATAATGGTGTGTTATCTGTGTAGATCGAAGTATGGAAAGTGAGTGACAAGTGCAAATTGGTGAGCCAAAGGTCCAGTCTACGCATCGCTGATGAAGCCGGCGACCCCGACTTAGACCGCAGTTGGACTAAAGACAGCTTCAAAGTGGAGTTTGTAAAACTCGGCGTCCCCAGGAAATTATTGGCAAATCACCGACCTGGTCGGATATTGCGATCTAGTTCGTTGTTTGGACCCCCAATTTAATTGGAGGTGCAGTAAAACTCGGCGAGGTAAGTATCCACTCGGCGAGGTAAGTATCCACTCGGCGAGTTCCCGAATGGATCAGCTACCACGACTAATGTCGCCAAATGGGCGAGAACTGTACGGTTTCTTAAAAGGCCAGTGGTTCAAACTTTCAAACTCTACACTTTCCCTCACTTTAGACCTTCACAAACTCGCACCCATTTAGTATTTTCAATATTTCATTAGTATTTACTATATTTGAGTCGTTGATATGTGTTTGGAGTGGATTACATTGCCGCCTAGCATTTCGAAAGTATTTTAATTGGCATCTAAGGTTGGTTTTCCGAACCCTGAATTTATTTTTAGCAATGATCGTATCTTAGTTATGTGTGCTGGGCCTCTCTGATCTTAATTGTTTTTGCTTATGCCTGTGAAAATCTTGCCCGTAGTGTTTATATTGTTAAAATCATGTATTTTTGTGCCTTAAAATTGGTTAAATCTTGTGGGGTAGTGCTTGCATGTTGTTGAGTCTAGCAGGGAGAAGTCTGAGTATCCTAAAGATATGGTAAAAGACTAATATTGTCAAGCCACCCCGGAAAAGAATACGGGATATCACAATAAATGAAGGGGGGGTCAAATCCTCCCAAGAAGGAAAGACAGGAACCTCCACCTGGAAATAAAGGCAAGGGCAAGAGACCTACTTATAACAGGAAGACCACTATCATAGATCCTAATGTTCCTTCGTGGGCACGGGGATTCTATGCAGCGGTGCATTTCTGGCAGACTCAGACTCAACAAACCTTGATGAATTTGGGGTTGCTATGTTTGAAGTTATGTATTATGGTTCCTCAAGAGGTCCTACATAGTATGAGTGGGGGTATAGGACTTCACTCATGCATTGCACAAGTAGACTTTGAGAGTGGGCATGGTATGTCTCTCTTATGATATGATGATTATGAGTTAAATATATATTTTATATGAATTATGAACATGAACTATACTTATGACTTCTTAATGAGTTTTACTTAGTGTGAGTGGGGTTATGGGACTTCACATACGCATTGCACAAGTAGACTTATAAAGGGGTTATAGTGTGGGTTTCCTTATGTTATGAAGATATATGAAATTATGTATGCATGATATGGATTGTTGCTATGACTGGGTTTACTTATTACAAGTAATGAATATGAATGTCTCCTTGTTTATGAGTGTTGGCTATGGATAAGGTCAAGGTATGTTATGCATGATCCTGGTGGCCTAAAACTGACACTTAGTGTAGGTAGGATTATCGGATCCTATCTATGAATTTGATGAGTCCACAAATTGGACTAATTTAGGGCTGTATTTGATAAAATTAGTGTCCTCAAATGCATATTTTGTCTCAATATCTGATGAAAACCCTTAAGTTTTAGGTATTTGGAGTTAGAGGGAAAGCATGGACACTACATAGAAAAAAAGGAACAAAGGTAGCTGAAAGAAGGACAAATGAAGATCTGAGAATCGTCGAACCCGTTTGATGAGTCGCCAAAAGGTCTTATCCTCGCCTTTTGTTCCATTTTGCTGAGCCCTAAAAGAAAGGATGAAATCGGTTGTGAAAAAAAGCGGTCGGCGTGTCGCCGACTAGTTTCACGAAGCAGTACTATGTCGCCCAA
>NW_006239162.1:613274-647607 GCF_000226075.1 Solanum tuberosum
CTGAAGGATAGAGCAAGACGGCGATGAAACCTACCAAAGGGTGGATTGCCTAGTGGATCGGCGATCTCGACTAACGACACCTAATGATCCTCTGCAGCATAGATTTTTGAAAACTATAAATACTCGTTGAGAGTTGTAGATTAATATCAAATTTTTAATATAGAATTTTGAGTTCTACGTTTGGAGAGGGTTTTGAAGACCTTGAATATTCAAATAAATTTCTCTCTTTTACATGTGTAGGTAAAACCCCAAATCTTGGGGTGTGATTTTGTGAATATGGGTTAGATTAATTGTTGGGTCTTGCTTGCTAATAGTTTATTTGTTGTTTTGATATGATTTTGTTTAGTACTTGTGTTGGAACTAAATGAAATTGTAGCTGCCACTACGACTTCTCCTTTGTGTTTTTGGTTTGCTCGAGGCAGAGGTCGTAAAACTAAGACTACTAAATTGATGGTCGGTGTGAGTGGGTCGACATGAGGTTTAACTTGAGAGAGTGAACCCTAGTCCTTCTCCCACACACTCATCTCGAGAGAGTGAGTGGGCTAAGGTGGACGATGTTCTTCATACGGCAAGTGGGTGTCCGAGAGGAACCCATTTGATTCGGGGTAAGTTGCTAGAGAGAGAATTTACCACCACTATAGTCTAGCCTAGTCACTAATATTCAAAGGATTTACTATCAAAAGTGTGTACCCAATAGTCTAGTCTAACCCGTATTTCAAACACATCCCAAGAATTCCCTTTCCTTGATTATTACTCCTTTTATTTTTGCTGATTTTGCTCTTTACTAATGACAAAGCCACATCATTAATTGACACTATTGTGTCACCCCCTTTCATTTAACAATATTTATATTTGATAATGTTTTTAGCTATGTCTAATTAGAACTTGACTTTTTTTTCAATTAATTCACAAGCCCACTCCCTTGGACTCGATCCCAACCCTTGGTTAGGTTACCATACTATTGTACGATCGTAGACACCTGAATTGGAAGTTGTGTCTTCATTACGCAATTATCAAAATGGCGCCGGTGCCGGGGAGTGGTAGTACTTGAGAATTTTTAGTTAAGTTGAATTTCATTCTTGTTAATTATAGTTACACTTACTTAATTTAAGTTTGTTTTCCTGTTTTTGTATTGAAACAAGAAAGGTGAGTATGAATGGTAACTAGGGATACCAAATGGACCAAGTGTTATCTTCTCTCTACCCAGAGCCAAAAGAGGGGTGGCCTCATCAAAATGAGACAAACCTCACTAATGGAACTTGAGTGAGGAGTTGTGTCGTGCCATGACGTTAAATAAGGAACTTCTTAGGAGGCAACCCAAGGTTTTACCGCTTTATTTTTCCTGTAAGAAATAATGGTGTGTTATCTGTGTAGGTCGAAGTATGGAAAGTGAGTGACAAGTGCAAATTGGCGAGCCAAAGGTCCAATCTACGCATCGCTGATGAAGCCGGTGACACCGACTTAGACCGCAGTTGGACTAAAGACAGCTTCAAAGTGGAGTTTGTAAAACTCGGCGTCCCCAGGAAATTATTGGCAAATCACCGACCTGGTCGGCTATTGCGATCTAGTTCGTTGTTTGGACCCCCAATTTAACTGGAGGTCCAGTAAAACTCGGCGAGGTAAGTATCCACTCAGCGAGTTGCCGAATGGATCGGCTACCACGACTAATGTCGCCAAATGGGCGAGAATTGGACGGTTTCTTAAAAGGCCAATGGTTAAAACTTTCAAACTCTACACTTTCCCTCACTTTAGACCTTCACAAACTCGCACCCATTTAGTATTTTCAATATTTCATGTGTTTTTACTATATTTGAGTCGTTGATATGTGTTTGGAGTGGATTACATTGCCGCCTATCATTTCAAAAGTATTTTAATTGGCATCTAAGGTTGGTTTTCCGAACCCTGAATTTATTTTTAGCAATGATCGTATCTTAGTTATGTGTGCTGGGCCTCTCTGATCTTAATTGTTTTTGCTTATGCCTGTGAAAATCTTGCCCGTAGTGTTTATATTGTTAAAATCATGTATTTTTGTGCCTTAAAATTGGTTAAATCTTGTGGGGTTGTGCTTGCATGTTGTTGAGTCTAGCTGGGAGAAGTCTGAGTATCCTGAAGATATGGTAAAGACCAATATTGTCATGCCACCCCGGAAAAGAATACGGGATATCACAATAAATGAAGGGGGGGTCAAATCCTCCCAAGAAGGGAAGACATGAACCTCCACCTGGAAATAAAGGCAAGGGAAAGAGACCTACTTCTGACAGGATGACCACTATCAGAGATCCTAATGTTCCTTCGTGGGCACGGGGATTCTATGCAGCGGTGCACTTCTGGCAGACTCAGACTCAACATACCTTGATGAATTTGGCATTGATGTGCCCCCTGAGGTGACCTCGGGCACTGATGCCCAGACATATGAAAAGACTGCATAGACATGATCCCTTCTTTACCGCCCATTCTGTCTTCTCCCTCTCTGTCTTACTTTCTTTCACTTTTTCGTTAATTTACTTCATTTTCATTCGAGGACAAATGGTTTTTATTTATGTTTCGGTGAGGCCCACCTTTTGTGTGCATATTCATGTTCGTGTTTTGTTTATATAGTTTGGGTTGCTATGTTTAAAGTTGTGTCTTATACTGCTTTCGTGGAAGGTTTGAGCTTGTGGCTTCTTTTGCTTTAAATTGCAAATGATTTTGACCCTTCCGAAAAAACAATCACCACCCCTTCTGTGTTGAATGTGGTTGTTCCTTCGCAAATTTGAGTATCGGTTCCGATCAATACCGATGACTTAGACAGTGCTTATAATCGAACAAAAATGAATGTGTGGCTACAATGAGGCCAAATGAAGTTTCATAAACAATATCTGAACTCTTTGCATCTCGTTGGGACTAGCCAATGTTCAAATCGAGTCTCTTGTGATTATCGTTGCACACTAGCGAAAGTGTGGAGTCTTGTTTGACTTATAGTGGCAATGCCTAGTGGATCCTAGAATTTTCCCCTTTGGTCCGGTAAACTAAGTGATGCTATCTCTTGATATGATCTTAGGCAACTTCTAAGAGTGTGAGCCAATTTGACATATACCTCTTGTGTGGCCTACCTTGTGAGTGTGTGAACCGCTTTTTAACACCCCTTCAGCCTTACCTTTCTTTGGAAGAAACTTGATGAAAACAATGACCTTTCTTTATCCATCACCCATAATCCTCATGATGTTGTGGTTAATTGAATAGCCAACTTAGGCCAAAACCCTAAGTTGGGGGTGTGGTGAAAAGATAAGACCAAGTCAAGAAGTGCAAAGAAAGTCTCATTCAACCCATGGTGTTGATAAAAATGGAACCTCTACATAAAATAAAATAAAAAGAAAAGGAAAATAAACGAAAAAGAAAGTTGTGAAATAAAGTACAAAAGAAATGGGGTTTCCAAACAATCCATGGAAAGTAAATAATAGGATGACTTTTGAGCACTAAAGAAAATAATGAAGGAAGAGTAAAGGAAATGTTGTGAGTACCACATTTCATGAGTTTGAAAGTCACTGAGCCTAAATAACCATACCTTTGCACTCACTCCCATTACAAGCCTTGAAAAGACCTTTTTGATATAGAGTGAGCTGAAGCAAGTGTTGATTCAAAAATACGGGCAAACCTATGGGTGAAATTATGCATTGTGTTCTTCTTTGTGAATGTGAGCATTTTATCTAATTCCGAAGCTTTAAACTGTGAACCATTGTGTGAATATGTAATCATTCTTTGTGTGAGGGCATTTGAACACTATAGTTGAGCTTGAACTTGCATTTGAAGCAAGTATTGTGAGCTCGAGATTCTTTGATAATGGTATGTCACAACTTGAAACTTTGAGTGCACATTTGATCCTTGCATGAGTAAGTTAAGTCTTGTTGTGTACATTTATGATTGATTCATGTATAGCACTGTTTGAGACACCCTATTTGAACAGCCGAACTCGAGTTTGCTTGAGGATAAGCAAAAGTTTAAGTTGGGGTGTTGATGAGTCCACAAATTGGACTCATTTAGGTCTGTATTTTGATAAAATTAGTTTCCTCAAATGCATATTTTATTTCAATATCTGATGAAAACCTTTAAATTTTAGGTATTTGGAGTTGGAGGGAAAGCATGGACACTACTTAGCAAAAAGGAACAAAAGCAGCTGAAAGAACGAAGAAATGAAGATTTGAGAATCGCCGAAGCCGTTTGGCAAGTCACCAAAAAGTCTTATCCTCGCCTTTTGTTCAAGTGTGTTGAGCCCTGAAAGAAGGGATCAAATCGACAGTGAAAGGGTGTAGTCGGCATGTCGCCGAGCAGTTTCGCAAAGCAGTACTATTTCTCCCAATGATCCAAAACACAACGATGCTGAAGGATAGAGTAAGACGGCGATGAAACCTACCAAAGAGAGGATGCCGTGTGGATCGGTGATCTCGACTAATGACGCCGAATGATCCTCTGCAGCATAGATTTTTGAAAACTATAAATACTCGTTGAGAGTTGTAGCTTAATATCAGATTTTTAATATAGAAATTTTTTAACAAAGAATTTTGAGTTCCAAGTTTGGAGAGGGTTTTGAAGAACTTGAAGATTCAAAGGGTTTCAACTCCAAGAATTTGGACTTGGGTCTTGTGCATTCTTTACTCTTTTCTTGTTTTGAGACTTAAATCTTCATACCAATTTAAATGCAAACTCATATTAGTATAAATTTCTCTCTCTTTTAAATGTGTAGCTAAAACCCCAATTCTTGGGGTGTGATTTTGTGAATATGTTTTAGATTAATTGTTGGGTCTTTCTTGCTGATAGTGTATTTTTTGTTTAGATATGATTTTGTTTAGTAGTCGTGCTAGAACTAAAGGAAATTGTAGTTGCAAATACGACTTCACTTTTGTCTTTTCGGCTTGCTCGAGAAAGAGGTCGTAAAACTAAGACTACTAAATTGATGGTCGGTGGGAGTGGGTCGACATGAGGTTCAGCTCGAGAGAGTGAACCCTACTCCTTCTCCCACACACTCAGCTCGAGAGAGTGAGTGGGCTAAGGCGGAGGCTGTTATTCATGCAGCAAGTGGGTGTCCGAGAAAAACCCATTTGATTTGGGGTGAGTTTCTCGATATAGAATTTACCCCCTCTATAGTCTAGCCTAGTCACAAATATTCAATGGATTTACTACCAAAAGGAAGTACCCAATAGGCTAGTCTAACCCGTATTGCTATCACATCCCAAGAATTCCCTCTCCTTGATTAGTACTCATTTTATTTTTCCTGATTTTGCTCTTTACTTGTGACAAACCCCCATCATTAATTGACACTCTTGTGTCAACCCCTTTGATTTAACAATGTTTATATTCGATAATGTCTTTAGCTATGACTAATTAGAACTTGATTTTATTTTTCTATTAATTTTCAAGCCCACTCCCATAAGACTCGACCCCAACCCTTGGTTGGGTTACTATACTATTGTACGATCGTAGATACTTGCATTGGAAATTGTGTCTTGATTACGAAAACATCAACATTGCACAAGTATATCTTAGCGTTACTTACGTGATAGTTTTATTATGATGATATGGTCTTGGTATGTAATTATGTATGTGAACTATGACTTGTGAAGATTGGAGTATGCATTATGTTGTGTTGGAGACTATGCTTGTGATTATGATGATATCATTCATGCTATGATGAATTGTGCATGGTTTGTCTTATGAGCTAGATTCTCCAACTATTTCAAAGATGATGTTCAAAAGTAGCATATAGCATGATTTAAAACAAAATGTCCCTTTATGTGCATGTTTTTAGGATTTTTATGCATGGATTTCATACTCAGTACATTTTATGCTAACCCCATCTTTCTACATTTTCTATAAGTGTAGGCTTTGGAGATATTGTATTCCATCCTCGTGGGTAGGACCTTAGTAGATCCAGAAGAAGAAGATTGGTGACTCCTCATAGTATTTGAGGACTTGACCATATGTCTTTTATGCCTTTCTTTTATGTTTTAGACTTATTGTAAAGGTCGTGTCCCTAAGATTGTATTCAAAGAGTTTTAATTCTAATGTTATAGATGGTTTGAGACATAGTGTTATAGGTTCTCGCTCATTTTATAAAAGACTTCGATTGTAAGAAAAAGTTTTAAATTGTCCACATTTTTCCCTATGTTCTTATGTCATGATATGCTAAGGGCATGTATGAGACCCCTTCGGGGGTCAAGTACACCGTGTTACGTCTAGGGGGTACCCTGGTTCGTGACAAACTTGGTATCAGAGCATAAGGTTTTGGGATAATTTTTAGGATGTCTCAAACCACCAATCTAGTAGAGTCTTGTTCATAAATGTGAAGCGCGCCACATTTTATGAATAGGAGGCTATCAGATGTTAGGAAAAACTTCATTTCTTCATTCTCTAGTCGTGCCATAGAGTTTAACTCTATAAGGTCTTTCTCCCTATAGGATGGTTTTCAAGATATGGTTACTTGAAGGGCTCATGCTACAAGGAGCGAGGGAGAAGATGTTGGTTGTTATGCCAATTATGGGTATGTGACTAGATAGGACTTGATATGCTAGATTTAGATGTCATCCTTAGGATGGATTGGTAGTGTTATTGTCATGCTCCTATATAATAATAGAACCCTTATAGTCAAATTGTTAGTTCACAAATGAGCCTATCAGAGAGTGGAAGGGGGGAAAATATATGCCATAGATTTGGATTATGTTGTGTCTTAAGGTTGACTGTGAGGGTTGCATGTACCACCTAGTTAAGGTGAGGAAAAAGACTGTATGTGTTGACCAACTTCAAAGAGTTGGTTATCTTTTAAGATTGATCTTAAGTATGGTCATATTGAGTAGGGTGTTTAGATAATACCTAGATAGGATTGGTTGGTAGATCCCACCAAAGGTGATTATATGAGTGGAAATAACCTAGAATTGTCTTGATCCAACCTTAGTAGAATTGAAAGAGACATGAGGGTAGATGTTTGGCCTCGTATCAATTGAAGGATGTTACTCAACTTTGGTTTAACCATTGGAAAGGAGCACGGCCGGTAGAAGCGGGCCCCATGGAATGGGAACAATTTTAGAATGGGTTCTTGATAAGTTTTTCCCTTTAGAGGTGAGAGAGGTCTAGAGGAACAAAGGGGTACATGCTTGATGATGATAATTTCACTCAAGAGAGGGTGAATGGACAAAGTTGTCCAAATAAGAGACAAAGGTTTCATGGACAAAGCTCTTCTAAGGTTCCCTCTAAAGTTTAACCAAGAGAGGGTGTCTACCCCTAACTCTCAAGGAGTGAGTGGTAGTAGATACTACGTGATTAAACTTACTTGTGCTAGGTGTGGAAATAGGCATGATGGTAGGTGTCTAGCTGGCACGAAGGATTGTTATTGTTGTGGTGGGAGTTACCACAAAAATGAGAGAGTACCCGATACTTAAGGTTAGGGGAAGATAGAGGAAGAAAATTAGGTCTGATGCTCTTCAAGCTAGAGGTGAACAAAGTGTCCTCCTAATGTTGCTCCCGGTATATGTTTCATGCTTACTTCTATTCCGGTAGTACTTGTCTTTTATGACTTGATAAATTGGGCATAATGAGTTTTTATGTTGTCTTTAGTGTACTTCGGTTTTATTATGATTATGTGCGTATGTTGGTGGAATCCCACTTAGTCATAATGAGTTTTATGATGTGATGGAAGATTTGATAGATAGTGGTATTTGTGTGATGCCTAGAGGTGTAGTAAGCTTAAAAAGGTTTGGTCCCGGTGTGGTAGGATCATATGAGACCTTGAGTGGTGTTGATAAGGTTGCTTGTGAGAAAGAGTTACAAGAGAACCTGTCTAATTTTGAAGTACCAATTGGGATCTTAGACCAGAAAGTTAAGAAATAGAAGAGTAAGAAAGGGCTTATTGGGGAGGCCAAGGGCCAATGAGATGTCCCAATATCCTTATGTTCCCTTTTATTCCTCCTCTAGATGTAGATGATAAGTCCTCCTTAACTCATTTTATGATTGTGATGTATATGTGTCCCATGATTCCTTTGTCCCATAGAGTTACTCTTGTTAACCTTGGTAGGGTTTTGATGCATGATTATTAGATCTCTATTGTTTTTAGAACCCGGTAAGGTTATAATGTGTCTTGGTAATGCTTTAGGTTTGTTTGAATGGAGTAGTATTTGAGATCTTAGTAATGGATTTACTCCCAAGGGGAAGATCATGTGCTTAGGTAGCAAAATTGATTGAGAATCCCGACATCCTCATCCCTTCCTTCTATTCGTATTCAAGCTTGAGACCAAGAGTTCCTTTTGGGCTTGTTTTATGTCTAGGAGTCATGAGTATTTTAGAAATTTCCATGATCTTCTTACGTTATGCATGTTTTTGAAAGATTCTTATTTTGTATAAAATGGGTCTTTCATGATTTACATGTTCCTCATGTTGTTGTACATCTTAGTATGGTGATGGCATATTTGATTTCATGAGATGATTTGCTGAACATGCTTTGTTAAGCTTTTGATGAAATGGCATATTGGCTCCATATTGTTGTGTTAAGCTTGCTTTTAGTGGAAAAATGTAATTACTCCTATGATTATGCGGTTGATGATGTTTAGAAGTGTTGGCATAGGCTTAGTCCTAAGGGGGAGATTGTGTGCCTAGCTAACATTGTTGTTATGTGCTTACATGTTGCCATGACTTCCTTATATGATGCATGTTCAAGAAAACTTGTGCTTTAAAAAGAAAATGAGTTCAAGTGAATTGTTTTCCTCATGTTGTAGTGCTTTGAGTAAGGGTTGCCTAGTTTACTTCATGAGAACAAGATATGAGCATGTTTTAGTTAGGGGTTGAGAAATTCCTCCTTGAATAAAATGCTTTTGAGAAGTAATTGCTTATGAGCTCCATGAGAGTATGTTGAGCATTTTCTGACTAGGAGATGGAATTTCCTCCTTAAACATGATTAGTTATGAAGATCTCATGCATAAATGGGTTATTAGATGTAATTCATACTTCCTTGTGTTGGATTGAGTATATTGAGATGGAGTGATGTTTCCTCTATGTTTATGTGCATTTTGATGTTTCATGCATGATGGGCTGCTAGTCTTGAATTCCATAAAAGTGTTTAAAGTTTCATTCGAAGACGAATGTTCCTAAAGGAGGGATAATGTAACAACCCAGAAAACTAGTAAGACCAAGCTAGAGCCTAACAGAAACTAGTAGGTGAAACTAGAGCCTAACGAGTTTTTTTTTTGTGTTTTGATGTGGGGTTTTAGGTTGTATTTTGGCTTCCCTAACTTATGATAAGGGTTATAGGGGTTAAACGTCAAGGTACGACCCCACAAGGACCAACCAAGGGTCCTTGAGGGGGACCCCAAAGCCCAACCCCAAGGCTGCCCCATTTGACAAAAAGCTGTCAATTTGGGGCTACCTACGGATGGAACCTAGGGCCAGTAGGTGGACCCACAGCCCGTAGGTGGGAGTCGTGGGTCAGACCCAAAGGTGAGGAGTTTCAGCCACCATCCACGGACCTGCAGGACGGGGCGTCAATGCACCCACGGTCCGTAGGTCCATGGGCGTGGATGGCACCTGTGATGTTGTCCAAAATCTCGGCCAAGGTAAGTGGTTTCCAATTAATTCCTTTTTAATTCGTTTTCATTAAGGGACATTTTATATGGACTTATTACACCTATATAAAGTATTTTATGTCATTAACTACCTAATTAATGCATTATAACCCAAGACCCCAAATAAAAACCCAAATACTCTCCTCCCCAAAAATCTTCTCTCTACAAACCTCCATTTAAGAACAAAGAAAGAGATCAAGGAGAGCTTGAAGAAGGGAGATTTTCAATATGAATTTGGTTGGATTCTACACCTAAGGTATGGGAGTTTTCATTCTTGGGTAGCCATTACCCAAGGATCCCCTTCAAAAGCTTTTATCTCAATTCTAGAAAACCCAAATAGCTAGGGTTTCAACTCAACTCCATGGAATCCTTTCAAAGTTTCTTTTAAAGGTTGAATTATGTTTTTTTATGAATGAGTTACTTATTTTACATTATTTAAACTTGAATTCTTCAAGATGCATGAGTTCCCCAATCCTAGCTATGATCTTTCTTTACACTATGAATATTGTTGAAAGTTGGTCCAATTGATTGGATGTTAGTTGATTATGATGTAATTGCTTGATGTAATTATGATTTTACATGTATACTTGATCAACCTTAGATCCTATGATGAAATTGATATAGTCTAGGATTATGTCATGAAAGAGGTAAATTGAGGGTTAGATGTGACCTTCTAAGAATGATGAACTTCGTTATGAATAGCCTTATATTAGATCACCTAGATATGAATTTATCATGATTAAAGCTTCTAGACATGAACTAATTGATTAGGGCTTATATGATGGATCATGGTTGTGTAGTATTGAGATTGTGTTTATATGTCTCCTATATGACTATAATTGATCAAGAAAGAGGCATGTGGTTAGGTTACCTTGATAAATAGGTATACATGATGAACATGTGAGGCATTTCTTGAGAGTAAGGATTGTAACATGAAGATGACTACTAGGGCTTTAAAGGTTAAAAGCTAAAATGAATTTAAAAAAAAAGAGGTCAAGGCTTTCAGAAAAAAGCTATTATGTAGTATGAGTAGCATACGACATTATTGTAAAAAGACTTCACCCACATGACTTATAATATGAACACATGAGTTTATGCATGAAGGAAATGATCTACTTGAGTCATGATTCTACCCATGTCTAATATAATGAAAGCTAGATGAGTTGACTTAACATGATCTATGATCCTTGAATGCAATATATGAAGGTTATGTATAATTATGATATTATGTCCATGTTTATGAACACTTTGATAGTAAAGTGTCTACTATGATAATGTTGTTGTTGTGTCATTGGAAGGACAATCCCACACATACACCCCATGCATTAATATGATTATGATATGACTAAGGTGTTGATTGTGGTTCATGGCCCTTGAAGGGAAAAGTTATGAGGGTTTGTACATCTTTATGAGAATTGTGTATAAGCTTATGACTCACTCAGAAAGTAAAGATCTTATGGTTATTGTGTAATTGTTGTATTGTTGGAAGGTAATTCTCCCTATAACCTTACACTTTATTATGCATGAACTATTATGACTATGATGATCTTGTTGTGTTGAATGAAAGGCTATTCTCATGAACACACTATGAATATGATATAAAAGGTTTACTCACATATTGATGATTCTAAGGTTGAAAGGACATTCTCACCTAATGAATCTATGAGCTATTATGATGTTATGTTGTATGGAGTGCCCAGTGAATTCTTTCATGAATATGAAATTAAGTAAAGACTTAATATGACCTTTAAAGGGAACTATGCTTAGCACCGAGTGGATATGAAAATGAGATGGAGTCTTTTACGTTTAGCAAGTTCAGCTTCCCAATGTATGTTGTCTCATGGGATGGAAACCTTTTATGCTAGTAGTCCGGGTTTCTAGTAGCAATCCTCATATCCCAAAACTATGTGCCCACATAGGTCTTTAGCTATTGGATCCACCAAAAAGCTATTATGAAAGTTCTACCTTAGGCAAGTAGGACACCTCTTTTCAGTGTGGGGGTAGAACACCGGATTCCATGTAGCTCACATGGTCTATGTCGGTTAAGGCAATTTCCCTGTATGATAAGAATATGAATTATGATAATAACATCAGTTATGTATTATGGTTCATCAAGAGGTCCTACTTAGTATGAGTGGGGGTATGGGACTTCACTCATGCATTGCACAAGTAGACTTTGAGAGTGCGCATGGTATGTCTCTCTTATGATATGCTGATTATGAGTTAAATATATGCTTTATATGAATTATGAACATGAACTATACTTAGTGTGAGTAGGGGTATGGTACTTCACTTATACATTGCACAAGTAGACTTATAAAGGGGTTATAGTGTGGGTTTTCTTACGTTATGAAGATATATGAAATTATCTATGCACGATATGGATTGTTGCTATGAGTGACTTTACTTATTACAAGTTATAAACATGAATGTCTCCTTGTTTATTAGTGTTGGCTATGGATAAGGTCAAGCTATGTTATGCATGATCATGGTGGCATAAAAGTGATACTTAGTGTAGGTAGGATTATGGGATCCTATCTATCCATTGCACAAGTATAACTTAGGGTTACTTACATGATAGTTCTATTATGATGATATGGTCTTGGTATGTAACTATTTATGTGAACTATGTCTTCTGAAGATTGGCGTATGCATTATGTTGTGTTGGAGACTATGCTTGTGATTATGATGATATCATTTATGCTATGATGAATTGTGCATGGTTTGTCTTATGAGCTACATTCTCCAACTATTTCAAAGATGATGTTCAAAAGTGGCATATAGCATGGTTTCAAACAAAATGTCCCTTTTATGCATGTTTTAAGGATTTTTATGCATGACTTCCATACTTGTTTCATTTTGTGCTAACCCCATCTTTCTACATTTTTCGATTAGTGTAGGCTTTGGAGATATTGGATTGCATCCTCGTGGCTAGGACCTTAGTAGATCAAGAAGAAGAAGATTGGTGAGTCCCTATAGTATTCGACGACTTGACCATATGTCCTTTATGTCTTTCTTTTCTGTTTTAGACTTATTTTAAGGGTCGTGTCCCTAAGATTGTATTCAAAGATTTTTAATTCCAATGTTATAGATGGTTTGAGACATAGTGTTATAGATTCTGTCTCATTTTATAAAAGACTTCAATTGTAAAAAAAAGTTATAAATTTTCCGCATTTCTCCCTATGTTCTTATTTCATGATATGCTAAGGGCTTGTATGAGACCCCTTCGGGGTCAAGTACGTTGTGTTGCATTTAGGGGTACACCTGGGTCGTGACATGGAGCATTAGTAAAACCAAAGGACATTACTAGAAACTCATAATGACCGTATCTTGTTCGGAAAGTTGTCTTTGGAATATCAACCACCCTCACCCTCAATTTGTGATAACCCGAACAAAGATCAATTTTAGAGAAATAACTATCCCTTTGAAGTTGGTCAAAAAAGTCATCAATTCTCGGAAGGGGATACTTTTTCTTAATGGTCACTTTATTCAATTGACGATAATTGATGCACATTATAAGAGACCCGTCCTTCTTTTAACAAATAATACTGCAGCACCCCATGGAGAGATACTCGGACAAATAAAACCCTTGTCTAGCAAGTCCATTAGTTGCTCCTTCAACTTTTTTAACTCTGTAGGAGCCATTCTATAAGGAGGAATTGAAATAGGTTGCGTATCCGGTAAAAGGTCAATACCAAAATCTATTTCCAGCTCAAGAGGAATACCAAGCAAATCATCGGGGAAACTTCCGAAAACTCATTAACTACAGGAACCAAATCTAGAGAAAGGGTTTCAGATTCAACATCGCTCACGCTAACAAGATGGTAAATACACCCTTTGGGGATAATTTTCCTAGCTTTAAGACAAGAGACAAATTGACCTCTAGGTATAGAATTTCCCCCCTTCCACTCAAAGATAGGCTCATTTGGAAATTGTAATCTAACCACTCGAGTCTTAGAATCAATAGAAGCATAACATGTATGCAACTAATTCATACCCAAATTCACATCAAAGACTAATATGTCTAACTCTACAAAATCCACGAAGGTGACTCTATGGGACAAAGAAATGGGACAACTTTTATAAACCCTTCTAGCCACCATGGAATAATAAACCGGGGGAGACACCAAAAAAGGTTCTACTAACACTTCGGGAGCATACCAAACTTCATGGCCACATAAGGAGTCACAAAGGACAAAGTAGCATTGGGATCTAATAAGGCATACACATCAATAAGAAAGACGTTTAACATATCGGTCGCCACATCCGAGGAGCTCTCTTGGTCACCTTGAGATTAAAGAGAATAGAAGCGGTTTTGCTTTGGGGCATTAGAGTTTGAACCGCTTTGAGGAGCTTGCTTATCTTCTCTCACCTTAACCTTGAGAATTGGACAATCTCTCATCTTTTGGCCAACCTTCCCACAACTAAAATACCCATCGGTGCCAACTAGGCACTTACCATCATGCTTTCTTCCACATTTTGCACAATTAGGCCTAGCCACATAAGAACTACCACTATTACCTCCTTAAGGTTTAGGTTTAGACACCATATCCTTGTTGACCCTTAGAGCACTAGAGAAGCCTTGGTTGGAGAACCTTTGATTGAATCTTGGTCGACCTTATCCATCAAACCTATCATTGGAGAAGTTCCCATCACCGGTTCTCTCCCTTTTCATCTCTCTATTCTTCTTCTTGAGTTTTGACTCCTCAATTTTTTGAGTGTGCACCATAATACGTGAGATGTTCATATCGCCAAAGAGCGTTGTCGTACGACATTCTTCTTCAACAAAATCGGACACTCCCATCACATACTTATTCATCTTAGCCCTTGAGTCCACCACTATAGTTGGATCATACTTTGATAGTTGGGTGAACTTAAGAGCATACTCCTTCACACTAATACACCCTTGATAAAGGTTAATGAACTCTTGCATATTTCGTTCTCTAAACTCTAGGGGAAAGAATCTATCTAAAAATTCTAATTTAAACGGTTCCCATTCTACCGGGTCCACTCCTACGGGTCTCTAAATCTTCCACTGATCATACCAAACTTGAGAAACACTTTTCAATCGATAAGCGGCCAACTCTTATTTCTCTACCAAATTCACCCCCATGATATCAAGTATTTCGTAAATTTCATCCACAAATTATTGAGGGTACTCTTCCACTTTGGAGCCATGATATTCGGGAGGGATCATCCTAGCAAAATCCCTAACCCTAGAAGCAGTCCAATTCACACTAGTATTCACAAGAGTTACAACTTCTCTATTGGCTTGAGTCGTCACGACTTGAGCTAACATTTGGATAGTGGTCCTAAACTCCACATGGGTGACATTCTCAACCACGGGATCAACCGGAACTTGATTATCTTGAGGAGGAGCTCCTTGGTTCACATTCTCCTCTTCCATCCTTTTTTGCATTAGCCCTTCGTGTGTTCATATTCAGAAGACACGAGAGAAGGGTTAGGAGAGGGACTTTACAGAGTTAAAACTCTAAGGAATGACTTAAGAGTAATGAAAGAAGTTAAATTTCCTAAACATCTTATAGCCTCTCATTCATAAATATGGCGTGCTTTAGACTCAAAAAGAAGACTCTACTAGACGTGCCTTATAAGACATCATCCTAGAATCATTCTAAACCTTGTGCTCTGATTACCAAGTTTGTCACAACCTAGCAGTACCCCCTAGATGTAACAAGGCACATAAAACCCCTAAAGGTACTATGTAAGCCCCTTAGCATATCATAACATAAGCATAGAACAATAAAGAGTAAAACACATTTCAAGTCTTATAAAAAATTTCATAAATGCAAAGTGGAAGTCTAGACTTTTCTCAATTAGTCATCTATTACAATCCTTGAATCAAATGAAAAGAGACACATCCCATACAACATAGTCCAATAATGAAAATACAAGAAAAGGAACTACAAAAGCTTCATCCGTCCTCAAACCATGAGGACTCACCCAAAGCAAGGAGAATAGTCTAATCCAAGCTTTGACCAAATGAAGATCACCTCAAGAACTGGACGCTACACGTATGATAGCCATCTATAAAAAAAATAGTGAAAACATGCTAAAAAGGACATTTTAGTTGAATGCATGCAATTTATTAAGTTAAAATATCATTTTGAAGATAGTGCAAAAGCATAAGTCATAAGCATAATTAACTCATAGATCATCATGTCATAAGAAAAACATACCATAAGTACCCTCAAAGTCTACTTGTGCAATGCATGAATAAGATCCCATAATCCCACCCATGCTAAGTAAAGCAACTTAGGTAACCATAGTTCATCATTCACGTTATAATTCATATTTTTGCCTTAGTGGGTATAAGCCTTAACCGACATAGACCATGTGAGCTAAACATAGAATCCGGTGTGTACCCCACACCGAAAAGGGGTTGTTCTACTTGCCTAAGGTAGAACCATACTCTTAGCTTAGGTGGATCCACTAGCTAAAGACCTATGAGGGCAGATGGTTATGGGATAAGGAAATTGCTACTAGAAACCCAGACTCAACTACGGTAGAAGGTCTCCATCTCATAAGATACATAATTTGGGAACGCGGACTCAACTAAGGTAGAAGGAACCCATTTGGAAAGCCAGACTCAACTAAGGTAGAAGCTTTCATCTCATATTCATATCCACTCAATGCTAAGCATACAATCCCATATATTACATATTAAGTCTTGAAATAAGTTCCTATTTATGGATGAATGTCTTGACAGTCAATCCAACATAATTCATACTAGAGCTCCTAGATTCAATAGGTGAGAATTTTAAACCATAGAATCATCATATTGTGAGAATACCTTTCACATCATATCATATTCTTACATAGGTGTAAATATGAGGATATCTTCCAACATCACAACAACTAGATCATAATCATAATCACTTTACTGTCAAAGTGTTCTTAAAGCATGTACATAAGTCTCATAGTCATGCATACTTCTCATACTTTTTCCTTCAAGGGTCGTAGATCATATTTCATCAACACATCTAGAATTAATACATTAGACATGGATAATAACATAATTCAACTAACTCAACTACTACAAGCATAATCTCATAACATTCTTCTATAATCAACAATTCCACATAACAAGATCATAATTGAGTAATATGGGGGGTTTCATGGGTGTTTGGGGTAATTCAACATAAAACCATAGGAAATCATCAATTTATACATAATATATCATGAATCAATCATTAGAAACTTTTTTGAAAGGAACCCATGAGTTTGAAGTCAAACCCTATCTTTTGGGGAAATCACTAGTTTTGTAATTGAATTTGGAGGGACTCCATGGATGAATTCTATCCATGGATGAAGAGCTACCATGCCTTGATTTAGAAATCCGAAGAATTTGAGTAGAAAACCTAGATTCTTGAACCCTAGCTCAAACTCCTTTCTTATTCATCTTCTTTGAGTTTTCTAGAGAGAGAACATTTGTATAAGATGAACTTTTGGGATTTGATTTGGATTTTTGGAAATAATGAAGTGATTGGATGTATTTTGACTTAAAACTACTCATATAGGTGTATAAAACTAAGGCAAAACTAGGGTGAGCACTTGGCGTCTTGGTCCAACCTGTTTTCTTCTATACATATGTCATCTTATATTTTGCCTTTAAACCGGCTTGTTCTGGTCAACTTTTGGGACTTGTATTTGTTCTTACTATATAGCGTTGTACTCGTGATTTCTAGGTTCTAGAAGGGTTTCCATTATGTAGAGATATTTGTTTTCTTTCCGTTTCTATCTTTTCTTATTTTTCGTATTATTTATTGTTTAGTTATGTACTTATACTATTACTCGCATTCTGGGTACGGGTTGGCTTACCTATTCGTAGGATGGTAGGTTCCATCATGACTCGAAGAACTGGGTCGTGATAATACGGATCGTCGAGCCTTCCATGTAGGGCACCTGTAAATTTTTAAGTTAAGGTCATTTTTTTATTTTCCCTATGTGTTTGATACCTAAGCTATGTCGGTTTAACCCCTATTATAATCCATATATAAGTTATTTAGGTCCTGAAACTATCCACTCTAAATCATTAACCTAAATTCTAAAATTCCCTCCAAGTTCATCCCCAAAATCCTCTCAAAAGTTAAAGAATAAGAGTTAGGATTTCACTTGAAGATTGCTATTTGTCCTTGATTAATAATGTATTCATTATTAACCTATGGGGTCCTTTGCTCCATTGAGTTCCGAGGATCTTCTGATTTTATAAAGTTAGATTCTCAATTCAAAATTAGGGTTTTATTCAATCTTCAAGGGTTCTTTTCAGTTATGATTCAATTATTTCTTTTCTATATTCTACTGCATGAGTTGAAAGTATTTACATGATTTTAAGTTGAATGCATATGAACCCATGCATGATTCATTATTTTAGTCTATGAACAAATGTTGAAGCTTATGAACTATGAAAGATGAATTTGTGCAGATATGCATTTTTTTATGAAGACTATGTAAATGATTTGAGGATGCTTTGAGAGTAAAGGATTAATGTTGTTGTGAAATGTTTTATCACATACTACTAAGAAAATAATTGTTAAACCTTTTGTCACAGAAGAATTAAGAAGATTGAAATGTTTTCTCACCTAAGTTGAGAAATGCATGAGTTGAAAGTATGTTTTATCACATACTACTAAGAGACATTTTATTTGAATGCATTTTAATTTCATTAAAATCTAATAATTTGAGAAATGCATTTTAAAAAGCATAATTTTCAATCATAAAATACCTGCATGCAATAGGTTCATGAAAATATTATTGAAAATATGAAATTATAATCATGAAACTAAAGATTAATTATGAAGAAGAAATTGAATTTCAATAAGAACCTACGAAGATCATAGATACCCTAGTTTTGGAGAAATCATAACTTGAAGAAATTGAGGTTTCTTTGGGACTCAATGGGTAAAGATAGACCCATTAATGAAAATTGAATGAAAATCTTGATAGAATCATTGAAGTTGAAGATAAATATAGTTTTCTTGAACTATTTAATAAAATAATTCACTTAAAAATGAAGATAATAATACTTTCTTGAAATACTTCTTGAATATAATGTAATTGAAATAAAATATATTTTATTGAAATTCTTCTAAAATAATGCACTTGAAATTAAAGATAATAATATTTTCTTGAAAATAATGCAATTGAAGTAAAATATATTTTCTTGAAACTCTTCTAAATTAGTGCACTTGAAATTAAAGATAATATTATTTTTATTGAGATACTTCTTGAATATAAAGCAATTGAAGCTAAATATAGTTTCTCTAAACTCTTTTAAAATAGTGCAGTTGAAATTACAAATAATAATACTTTCATGAAATACTTCTTGAGAATAATGCAATTAAAACTAATTATATAATTTCTTTAACTCTTTCTTCAAAGACTTCTTTAAAATCTTGAACATACTTTATTTGTGAAATCAGTGCATATGAAATACTACGACAAGGTTTTTAAATAACTTTGATTAGAAAGGGCAATATATGGTATAAGAAGCATGAACCATGAATCAATAATCATTAATGACAAGAAGTAACATAATTTTGAATATAAAAATAAGAATTAATGATACGAGACAAAGGGAATTTCCAATCGTAGAATTTTTAGATAAAAACCCTAGCTTTGATATTAAAAACATACATTGTAAGAATAGGGTGTGAGGATGAACAAAGTTACTCACTTTGATAATCTTGCATACCTTAAACGCTCTATGAATCTTGAAGAAGAACTCTAAGTGAAAAGTAACAATCAAGAAATCCTTTTGTAAGATTGTTGAATTAGTTTCTTCAAAATCCAATGGATAATGGTTAATATTTATATTAATGATTCGTTATTATATGATGTAATTTGAATTGGAAAGATTGAATCTTTGGAGAAGGATTTACTTTGAAAATATATCTTGAAAAATATTTGAAAGAATCTTGTTTGGAAGTTTTATGCTTTGATTTCCTTAGAATTTTGTCTTAGGGTTTGAGAGAGGAGAATAATGAATTAAAAGATGAAAATATGATTGTTTACGTCTTTATAGGAGTTCAGAAATCTGATTTTAGGTTTTCCTAGAGGTATAAGGATAAGAAAATTATCTTTTTTAGAACTTTCCCAATGGCAAAAACCGAACAACACTGCGTCATTTAGAAATATGCTCATAACTGTCTACTCTAAACACGGAATGATGCAATGTGTGGGAAAGAAATATTACAGACCTTTAATTTGAAAGGTTATGAGCCACGTTAATTGTCACAACTCGATTCCTCAAGTCATTATGGAACCACTATGATCCACCAGTATGTAAGTCAACCTATACCTAAAATGACAAGTAATGAGTATTAGGGTATAACAAAATAGAATAAACACTAAACAATAAAATAAGGTAGATATGGAAGCAAGTAACAATCTATATACAAGACAACCCTTCCAAGAACCTTGAAGTCACGAGTACACAGTTGTCTAAAATGAAATTACAAGTTCCAAAAAGGGACTACTAAAGGAATCGTCTCAAAGGCAAATGACTAGCTAAAAATATAGATAGAAGGAGAGAGGCTGATCCAGGAAGCCAAGTACTCACCAACGTCTCTAATCTACAAGCTACTGAAGATGGTGCCAACAATCACTGTCGGTAGCTTGAACTAGAACATGCATCACGAAAGAGATATAGAGTTTAGGATGAGTACCAAAACAAAGGTACTTCGTAAACATCAAAGGCTGACTGAGCAAGAAAGGTAAAACCAATATGTCACGACCCAAAGTACACCCTAGATATGATATGGTGGATAAGACCCCGAGAGGCCCTACACAAGCAACTTGGCATATATATACACCTAGTAAAGTATTTTATAATATGAAAGAGTTGACATTATAAAGCAGAAGTCTAACATAGTCTTGACAAGCCATCTATTACATCAAACAAAATTGTCGCGAAGTAACCCATACACCACATAAACATCCCATAAAAATACATAGGAAAGTAGTAAAGTGACATCATCCATGGAACATGAGTACTCACAAAATCTTTGAAATATTTACATACTGACTAGCCATGAACGGAGGGAGAAGATTTGTTAAGCCATACATTACTGAAATAATGTACACACAAGTATACATTAGTACATGGAATATACTAATACGAGGGACATGAAATAAAACATAGAACATGGTCATAATGGGACAAAATGGAAAATACTTAATGCATGACCAAGTTAAACATAGTAAAACTATTTCAAAGGAGAATCATAATCATGAACATGGTCACTGTATCTAAAATCAAGAAGAAAGCTTCATAAAAAATTGATTGTAACTTAGTTCATTTTGTGGGATATTTTCTATTAATAAACAGATATTATATAAGCTATAGCATGGAATCAGGGGTATTGCTCCTATACTGAAAATATATGTCCTTATTTGCCAAGGCAAGGACCATAAACTTCTAACATAGGTGGATCCACTAGCTCTGTCACTTAACAAAACCTATAGGGGCATATAGTTAGGAACAAGGAGAATGCTTGTAAAACCCCGTATCCAAATAAGGGAAATGAACCAGATTTTAGAAATTCGTAGGTGCCAGCCACGGAGGCCAACCACAGACCGTAGGTGGGTCCATGGGTTTGCCACCCTGACTAAGTTGCAGAGGTCCAGGACCACGGCCTGACTTAGGGACCGTAGACCAGATCACGGTATGTGGTTCGATGACCTAAAAACCATCTTCTGACCACAATCGTCGGTCCACCAAGACGGGCCGTGGTTCAGACGACGATCCGTCGACTGGGTCCGTGGATGGGCTGTTGTCAGTTATTTTAAGGGGAAGTTGTGTCTTTTCCTAATTAATTAGTTCCTATACTATGTCGGTTTGCCTATATTTGGGACTCCTATATAAGTCTTTTAACCCCCAAATTCACCCCATTTAATTCATTCTTCAAAATTCCCAAAAGGAAACCAACTCCTCTTCAAATATTCTCTCTTTAGAATTTGAAGAAGAAGAAGAAGAAGAAGGAGATTCAAGCTAAGGTTCAAGAGGAAGCTTCGATACTTCAGTTTATTTGGCTTTGATCGTAAGGTATGATAGTTTTCATCCATCGAGTTCCTAAATTCCTATATTTCAAAAGGTAGAATTCCCCAATTGAGTTAGAATTTTTTTTCAATTAGCATGGGTTCTTTACATTATTGGTTTAATTGATTGTATTAAATCTTCTAAGTATGAATTGATGAATTCCTATGGTTTTATGATGTTTTCCCCTATGAACGCATGTGATCTCCATGTTTTCAAGTTATGAACTATATTGTCTTGAACCAGAGGTACACCCTAGATGTAACAAGGTGTACTCAACCCCAAAGGGGTGTCATACAATCCACTTAGCATATCATAACATAAAGCAATAGAAATGATGTGGTAATTTTTAAAAAAAATTCCATACAATCGAAGTCTTTATAAAACAAAGCGGAAGTCTATAACACTTTGTCTCAAACCATCTAAACCCACTTGAATAATACATTTGGACGCAGCCCATGCCAAAAGTTTAAAATATAAAAGAAAGACATAATGGAAAGTGGATCACATCCTCGATTCTATGAGGACTCACCAAGTTTTCAATTCTTTGCTATACTAGAAACCTCACCATGGGAATTAAACTCAATATCGCCAAACCCTAAATTTGATAAGAATGTAGATAAAAGTATGTGTTAGTACAATAAGGTACTAAATATGATGGCTAGTATAAATTATCAACATAAGCATACAAGACGCATTTGTCAACATAAGACATATACCATAATCATAAGAGACGATAACACGAGTCATACACCTAAGGGACATCATCATAAGACGTAGGCTATAAGCATAAGAGATAACAACATAATCATAAGCATAATCTCCAACATAGAAATAATGTAATCATTAGTCATCATAAGGCATAGTCCATATACATAGTCAATACTTAGACCTTCATTTCATAAGAGAACCACTTCTTAAGTAACATCCAAGTATACTTGTGCAATGAATGGATAAGACCTCATAATCCCTTCCATGCTAAGTATCCCCTTTGTCCACCATAATCATACTTACCATCTTGACCTCATCCTTAGCTTATTTCTCATAGAAAAGGGAATCTATCACCTTTAGTCAATCATGTCATGTAAGGCAACTATAGCTACAATCCATCAAAAAATACATCATAAGCGTAAGTCATAAACATATTTATTACACATATAATCATACATAAAGGAATCATATCATAACTACCCTCAAAGTATACTTGTTTAATGCATGAATAAGACCCCATATATCCCACCCATGCTAAGTACAGCTTCTTGAGTAACCATAATTCATAATTCATAATCATATTCTTATTGTGGGAATTAGCCTTAACCGACATAGACCATGTGACCTTATCATGGAATCCGGTGTCTACCCACACCAAAAAAGGGTTGTTTTACTTGCCTAAGGTAGTACCATACTCTTAGCATAGGTGGATCCAATAACTTAGTAACCTATGAGGGCACATAGTTTATGGGATAAGGAGATTGCTACTAGAAATCTGATCTCAACTAAGGTAGAAGGTTTACATCTCATGAGATACATACTTTGGGAACCCGGACTCAACTATAGTAAAAGAAACCCATTTGTAAAGCAGGAACTCAACTACGGTAAAAGCTTTCATTGGGAAGCCGGACTCAACTAGCGTACAAGCTTCCATCTCATATTTAATATCAACCTAGTGTTAAGCATAATTCCCATTGAGTTCATATTAAGTCTTGACTTATCTTCATATTCATGGAAGAATGTCTTGAGACCCAATCCAACATAACTCATACTTTAGTTCATTATATCATGCGTGAGAATAACCTTTCACCATCCATGTCTCCATATAGATTCAACAGGTGAGAAAGCCTTTCAACCTTAGAATCATTATATTGTGAGAAAACCTTTAACATCATATCATATTCATGCATAAGTGTGTATATGAGAATAACATTTCAACAACACAATAACTAGATCATGATCATATTAACTTTACTCTCAAAGTTTTCTTAAAGCACGTACATAATCTTCATAAAACATGCATGATATCATATCTTGCCCTTTTAAGGTCAAAGCTCATATCAAATCAACAAATCTATAATGACTACATTAGACATGGATATAATCATAGTTCAAGTAGTTCAGTTACTACAAGCATAATCTCATATTTCCCCTCCTTGAGGTTCAAAACATATTTGCAATCCTCACATCTAGGCTTCAAGCACTATACATGGATATCATCCTAACTCATGTGATTCTATCACTTCATGCCTTCAAGCATTCATGAGGTAGATTGATAAAGTCCTTCCACAACAACTCCATCCAATAGTCTACTATTTTCATATAAGCTTCACCCTCAAAGCCTTAACATACCTAATTCATCATATTAGCTTTACTCTCAAAGCCCTAGTAATCAACATTCATGACTACAAGCCTTACTCTCAAGATTTACCTTTAACAATCATCATACATATCTAAATCACAAGACATTCTAGTCATAAGCTTCATTCTTAAGCAATTCTAATCATATCTTATCATAAAGGCTAAATCTCATTCATTACTAGTCATGATCCACCATATAAGACCTAATCTAATTAATTCATGTGTACAAGCTTTACTATTAAGCAATTCATATACCATAAAGCTGGTTTTGCTTAGGGACACTCACACCCAACCCAATTGGACTGGATGAACGGTAGGGTTGAGATTACGACGACTATCTCCTTCATTTCTAGCAACTGTAGGACAATGCCTTATCTTGTGGTCTAGCTTGCCACAATTAAAATAAACATTGGAACTCTCTAAGCATTCGTCCTCATGTCTTCTATCACACTTACTACACCCTGGTAATAGAAGCCCACTACCATATGTTAGAGGCTTAGGGTTTGACACCCTCTCTTGGTTGAACTTTGGAGCATCCTCTCTTCTTTTATCCTTTACCTTAGGGAAATTCCTAATTTTGTGACCACTTTCACCACAACCCTCATTTATGGCTAAGCATCTACCATCATGTCTCTTTCCACACCTAGCACAAGTAGGCCATAGGGACTCATCACAAATTCTGGGTGGCTTAGGGTTATACACCCTATTTTCCTTATACTTAAGGTCATTAGAAGAACTTTGTCCGGAAAACCTTCATCGGTTCCTAGAACGACCATGTCCATTGGACCCATCATCAAAGGACTTATCATCATCCATTCTAGACCTTTTTTCTCCTTATTAACTTGTGTCGTCATGGCTTGGGCCAACTTTTGAAAATCCGGCCTATTCTCCGCACTCGACATAGCTGAAGGATCAGTTGGAGCTTGAGGGGCTTGTGGAGGAACCTCTTTATCCACCACGTCTTTCTCATTCCTTATAGTATTTTCCCTTGTGGTCGTTATATCCTGAAAATCATAGGGCACGGATTAGGAGAAAGACCTACTAGAGTTAAACTCTATGGCAAGACATAGAGAATAAAGAAGTAAGATTTCCTAATCATATAATCGCTTCCTATTCATAAATGTGGCGCACTTCATACTTATGAATAAGACTCTACTAGACGTGGTTTTGAAACAATCCTAGAATCATTCTAAACCTCGTGCTCTGATTACAAACTTTGTCACGACTCAAGGGTGAACCCTATATGTAATAAGGCATACTCAACGCCGAATGAGTCTCATACAAGCCTCTTAGCATATCATAACATAAAGCAATAGAAATGATGCGGAAATTTTAAAATGTTTTCTTTACAATCAAAGTCTTTATAAAAGCAAGTGGGAGTCTATAACACTTTGTCTAAACGCATCTAAAACCACTTGAATAATACTTTGGGATGCAGCCCATACAAAAATTCTAAAACATAAAATAAACATAT
Source organism: Solanum tuberosum (assembly GCF_000226075.1). Classification (NCBI taxonomy): domain Eukaryota; kingdom Viridiplantae; phylum Streptophyta; class Magnoliopsida; order Solanales; family Solanaceae; genus Solanum; species Solanum tuberosum. Next base: position 638,737 of record NW_006239162.1, read on the forward strand.
AAGGGAAAGGTGATCACATCTTCGCGTGTATGAGGACTCACCAAGTCTTCAACTCCTAACTCTACTAGAAACCTAGCCACGGGAATGGAACTCAATATCGCCAAACCCTACATTTGATAAGAATATAGACAAAAGTTTATGTTAGTACATTAATAAACTAATTATGATGGCTAGCATAAATAATCAACATAAGCATACAAGAGGCATTAGTCAACATAAGACATATACCATAATCAGAAGAGACAATAACATGAGACATAAACATCAGATGCATCATCATAAGACGTAGTTTATAAGCATAAGAGATAACAACATAATAGTAAACATAATATTCAACATAGACATAATGTAAGCATTAGTAATCATAAGGCATAGTCCATATACATATTCAATATTTAGACCTTCATATCATACGGGAGCCACTTCTTAAGTAACCTCCAATTATACTTGTGCAATGCATGGATAAGACCCCATAATCCCATCCATGCTAAGTATCCCCTTTGGCCACCATAATCATACTTACCATCTTGAAGTCATCCTTAGCTTATTTCTCATAGATAAGAGAATTTATCACCTTTAGTCAATCATGTCATGGAAGGTAACGATAGCAACATTCCATCAAAACGTACATCATAAGCATAAATCATAAGCATATTCATTACATAGATCATCATACATAAAAATAATCATATCATAACTACCCTCAAAGCATACTTGTGCAATGCATGAATAAGACCCCATAAATCCCACCCATGCTGAGTAAAGCTTCTTGAGTAACCATAATTCATAATTCATAATCATAATCATATTCTTGTTGTGGGAATTAGACTTAACCGACATACACCATGTGAGCTTAACATGGAATTTGGTGTCTACCACACACTGAAAAGGGGTTGTTCTACTTGCCTAAGGTAAAACTATACTCTTAGCTTAGGTGGATCCAATATCTAAGTAAATTTGAAGGCACATAGTGTATGGGATAAGGAGATTGTTACTAGAAACCCGTACTCAGCTAAGGTATTAGGTTTCCATCTCATGAGATACACACTTTGGGAAACCGGACTCAACTATCGTAGAAGGAACTCATTCGGAAAATCGGACTCAACTATGGTAAAAGCTTTCATTGGGAAGCTGGACTCAATAAGCGTACAAGCTTCAATATCATATTCAATATCCACTCGGTGCTAAGCATGATTCCCATTAAGTTCATATTAAGTCTTGACTTAAGTTCATACTCATGGAAGAATGTCTTGAAACTCAATCCAACATAACTCATACTATAGCTCATTAGATCATGCATGAGAATAACTATTCACCGTCCATCTCTACATATATATTCAATAGGTGATAAAGCCTTTCAACCTTAAAATCACTATATTGTTAGAAAACCTTTCACATCATATCATATCCATGCATAAGTGTGTCTATGACAATAACCTTTCAACAACACAACAACTAGATCATGCACATAATAACTTTACTCTCAAAGTGTTCATAAAGCATGGACATAATCTTCATAAAACATGCATGATTTCATATCTTGCCCTTTCAAGGTCAAAGATCATATCAAATCAACACATCTAGAATGACTACATTAGACATGGATATAATCATAATTAAAGTAGTTTAATTACTACAACCATAATCTCATACTTTCCCTCCTTGAGGTTCAAAACTTACTGTCAATCCTCACACCTAGGCTTCAAGCACTAGACATCGATATCATCTTAACTCATATGATTTTATCAATTCATGCCTTCAAGCATTCATGAGGTAGATTAGATGGGTAAAGTCCTTCCACAACAACTCTATCTAATAGTCTACCATTTTCATATAAGCTTCACTCTTAAAGCCTTAACATACCTAATTCATCATATTAGCTTTACTCTCAAAGACCTAGTAATAAACATTCATGACTACAAGTCTTACTCTCAAGCTTTACCTTTTACAATCATCATACATATCTAAATCACAAGAGTATCTAGTCACAAGCTTCATTCTTAAGCAATTCTACTCATATTTCATCATAAAGGCTCAATCTCATTCATTACTATTCATGATCCACCATATAACCCCAAATCTAATTGATTCATTTCTACAAGATTTACTATTAAGAAATTCATATATAGGCTCTCTAATCTCAAGCAATTTATAAAGTAATTCATGAATCTTAGAAGGTTACATCTAATCCCTCAATTTCCTCTTTCATGGCATAAAACCAAACTATATCAATTTCACCCTAGAATCTTAGGTTAATCAAGAACACATGTATATTCATACTAAAATCATGCAATTACATCATAAAAAATCATAAACAACCATTATCCACTCAATTTGGATCAACACATACCAATACCCACCATATAGGAAGGAACACTAACTAGAATTGGGGATTAATCTTCACAATTGGAGGAAACATGGGAGCTTCATGGATGAAAGGTATCCATGAATTAATAAGTCATCATACCTCGATTAAAAAGCCTACAAAGCTTGAAACAATGGAGTCTTGACCTAGCTTGACCCTCTTCTTCTTCTTCTTCTTTCTAGAGAGAGGATTTTTGAGAGAATTGGGTTTATTTTGAGGATTTAGAAATAATGATTTGGAATGACTAATTAACGGTCTAAAGTATTTATATAGGTAGTGTAAATTAATTTAAAATGACACAACTTAATATTAATTAAAACCCCAAAACACCTCTAGACTTAACCCCCAAGAATAACTAAAAAGCTTATTTTCTAGGCTTGAACCACGACTCCCTGACCCACGGACCGTGGGTGGGACCACGGCCCATCCTGGTTGGGTGTGGTTCATGGTAGAGAAAATGGGTCATCCACGATCCCCTCACCCATAGAGTGTGGACCCGCCTACGGGGCGTGGGTCCCTCTGTAGGTCCACTGTTTTGGCTAATTCTCAAGGGTCTCCCTCAAGGACCCTTGGTTGGTCCTTGAGGGGTCGTACCTTGACGTTCTAACACTAAATTATTTATTTTAAGTACGGGAAGTTATATCTATGACTATAACCCTCACTTCAAGCTCTAGTTTAACCTACTAGTTTCTGGGGTGTTACATATATGTTGTGGGATTTTTATCTTAAAGGAAGAGTTTTATGAAATTAAGCATGTAAAAAGAGAATTTCATGAATATATGATGAAATCCATACCTAACCCTTTTTTCTAAATGTTGATGATTTAAATAGGGTTTTTTTTTGCCTTTAAAGGTGATTATGGAATTATGTATGTTTTCATCAGAATTATGTAAATGCATTAACAGTGTTTTTAGAGTAAAGTATCATTAATGATGATGTTGTGTTGTGAAAGGATATTCTCATAAACACATAATTGCATGATGTGAAAGGTTTTCTCACATAGAAAGGATTCTTAGGTTCAAAGGCTTTCTCACCTAATTGAATGAAAAGAAGAAGAGATATCATAATGAACTATCTTGGATTGGCAATATGACATGCCTTTCCATGAATAATGAGAATAAGTAAGAAAATACTATTTCGTGGGATTTATGCTTAGCATCGAGTGGATATTGACAATGAGATGGAAGCTCTCCCACTAGTAGAGGCCGGGTTTCTAGAAACAATCTCATGAGATGGAAGCTCTCCCATTAGTAGAGATTGGGTTTCTAGTAGCAATCTCCTTATCTCATAACTATGTTCCCCCATAGATTGATTAGCTAGTTGATCCACTTAAGCTAGAAGTTCATGGTTCTACCTTAGGGAAGTAGAACAACCCTTTTTTGTAGGGGAGACACCGGGTGATCATGTTATAGCTCACATGGTCTCTTTGTCGGTTAAGGCTAATTCCCCACATTAATAATGAACTAAGGTTACTCAAGGATTATCTCTTATGTGTTCAAAGGCTTCAAAGATGATGTTAGCTTGCATTGACCATGATTTATGAGTTATGTTTTATAACTCTTCCATATGATTTTTTAGCTTGATCAATTGTATGTCATTAAATGAAATGTCCTTTTTTAGCATGATTTAAATATTTTATGCATGGCTATTATACTTAGTAAATTGTTTTGTACTAACACATACTCTTGGTCCAACACATAGGTTTCTGAGTCTTGTGGCTAGTAGTTGAGTTTGTGATTTCCCGAACTTTTGTGAGTCCTCATGCTTCGAGGACAGAGTTATTATTTTAGTTCCTTTCATGGATTTCCTTTTTGAACATGATGTATGGGCTAGGCCCAATTTCATTCTATTGTATTAAATGGCTATGATGAGATAAAGTGTATAGAGTTTCGCTTTTCTTTTTTATAAAATGTGTTGGACTTGAATTATTTTGTTTTTATTGTTCTATTTCTTCTGTTATGAAAGCAAAGTGACTTGTATGGAGTCCTTCGGGGTTCTATACGCCATGTTACATCTAGGGGGTACCCTTGGGTCGTGACAAAAACAGTGTACCAAGTATGATCGCTATGCATAAAACATTTAAATCACCTAAAATAGGAAATTTCATGACATGCAATTGACCAAACTAAAACATGATATAAAAGGGTTACAAATGTAAGTCCTAAAACATGGTCAATGCAAGATAACATCATTAAAACCTTTGAACACATATGAGATTCTTCTTAAAGTAACCTTAGTTCATTATTATTGTGGAAATTAGCCTTAACCGACATAGAGACCATGTGAGCTATATTCTGTTATGAAAGCAAAGTGACTTGTATGGAGTCCTTCGGGGTTCTATACGCCATGTTACATCTAGGGGTACCCCTAGGTCGTGACATTTCTACTACAGACCCAACCTTTACTAATATGAGGGCCTCCATTTCATTATCATCTCAGTGCTAAGTAAGAGTCCCAATGGAATTTTTCATAAACATAAGCACATCATCATCCATGAAAGATCACAATTAAGTTTCCAATCCATGCTAAGCATATCATAGAATAGCTTCTTAAATCTTTCAATCATGTATCAGTGAGAAAACATTCACCAAACCATGATCCCTTAATGTGAGAAAACTTTTCACAATTTCATTGTTGTTAATCTAATAACAACCTAAATCATAAGAGAATTATTTTTCATACATCATGCCTGTTTTTCATGAAAACATTAATCATAGATTCATAGCTTGTTCATAAATTCATTCAAATAAGAGTTCATAGTCAAAATCATGATCGATGCATGAATTCACATTGAATTAGTTGAAAAGCATGTAATTGAGTCTATTTAATCATAATAAGATCAAAATCAATCAATTGACTCTTTATAAATAAATCCCATGAGGAATTGAATGAAACCTAACAAAATTAATTGAAATTGAATTGAAGTGATTGAGAAACGTTGGGGATCAATGGGTGAATGAAACCCATTGATAAAGTCCTACATACCTTGAGGATCAAATCATAGAATCAATAGTGAGAAAGGAGACTTGACTTGAAACCCTACCTTCTTCTTTCTTGCCCCTTGAGAGAGAAAGTTGAGAGAATCTAGGATTTTTGGAGAATGATTAGGGAATGGGTAGATTTAGGGGTAGAATCAGTTAGAGGGGCTAATTAACTGGAAAAACAACGTAGTATAGGAATTATCTACATAGGAAAATATACCACCATATAAAATGACGTCGGCCAGTTCCATGATTTCGACCTATGGAACATAGAAATTTCTATGGATCGTTCTGGTAAACCGTAAGTCCAGTGAACGGGGCTTAAATCTCGGGGCCTTTCCTAAGAGTCATTTCTATGAACCTTCAAACTTCCAACAGTCCATAGACCTCAACTTTCAACTCAAAATTTTACTAAGTCTGGGACCTTTATACAGAACCTTCCTATGGTCTGTAGAACATTCGACGGACCATCCTATTCAATCGTCGAATGAGTTACTAGGATTTGATTTCCAAAATATTTTGCCACTTCATACGAGATAGCTATATGACCCGTAGAACTTTCTACGAATCGTAGACTGGTCTTATGGAATCGCACTAGTAGTCATTTTTGGCCTTCTTTACTTTTCTCAAAATTAATATGTGTTACACAATATGAAAATATAGAATCTAGAAACCAAAAGAGGTCGAAGTAGGTATGAAAGTAAGCACACATTCATAATAAAAGTAAATCTAATGTCCCAAATATCGACTAGAATGGCAAATATTGACTCAATAAAAAGGTGTTAACTAATGTCCCAAACTTGTGTTCCAAAAATTAACACAATTCGACGCTTGGAACAGCCACCATAAGCAACATGCAACAAATAGAAAATTTAAGCTCAATTAAGGACTAGGACAGCAGCTTCAAAAATCAATTCACCACAAACTAAGAAATCCAAATACTTTTTGATCACCCCGTAGTGCAGTCTCAATAACTCTTGACATGTGGGACTTGAAATCACCCAATTCCGAGCTAAAATGAGTTAAATATCACAAAAAAATATCACAACTAGAACTACATCGCGACTGGAATTTAAATAGGACCACTCCAAAATCATATTCACGAACAGGGAGTGGTCCCATAGACGTGGACCTCGCGAACGCACTTAGGACCCCCCAAAAGCGTCCAACAAGGAACTGGGGCCCTACAAATACGACATGGAATCTTGTGAATAGGGGCCTCATGAACGTGATGTAGCCCTCGTGACTATGGCAACCAGGCTGCCTAAACCCCACAAACGTGGCCCAGGGCTTGCGAACAAAAGGACATGTTATTATGTACCATATAATGCATATTAGCTGGTTTTTTGGCAAGTTGAAAACCTCCGAATGGGTGTTTCAAATTCGTTCAGAACCTCTGCCTGAAAATTAGATATGCAACTATATGAAATTTGATATTCTAAACTCAATAGAGCAGTTGAATTGCCCCTTACGAGGTCATCTCTGCAAAAAGTTTGTGCCACCCCCAAACTCTATTATAAGCCTAAATCCACAAGGGGCTCAGAATTTGCTCGGAAGCCTCGGGATCTAAGAAAAGGGTCGTTATAGACAAAACTCAACCTTTTGGGGCTAACATTGCTAATGAAATTCTCATATGAGCTCGTTTACTAAGAATATTAACTAAAGAAAAACATAGGCCTTACCGTTAAAGTTAAAACCTCTAATCACACAGATTCACTTTGAAAGCCTTGGGATTCATACCAACCACGCTACCACCCTTAAATGACCCTTTTGAAGCTGATGGAGTTGTCTGAATTGGATTTTGAGGTCATCTTCTTGAACTTATGAAAAAAATGATTGTTCAATATTCAAAAGCTCCAAAACACAAAAACTCACACAAAAAGGAATTCCATCTACTAAAGTAAGAGTAAACAAGTAACTGAAGGATCAATCAAGTTAGGAAAATTCTCCTGCATACCATGCTTGGTCTCCTAGGTAGCCTCTTCAACTGGACGATGCTTCTAATGTAACCTAACCACAAGAACGACTCTCAAACACAAACACTACACATCTCTAGTTAGAATTGAAACTAGTTCCTCCTTGAAGGTGAAATGGTCATCCAACTCAACTACATCATACTGGAGCACATGAGACTCGTCAGAAGTATTCTTTGTAGCATCGAAACATAGAAAAACGATGTAATGACCTTCAAGTCATTTCTATTAAAATGCCACTTTTTTCTCATTTACTGTTTTCCATTAGTGACGCCATGTAATTTATCACTTTATGGGACTTACAGTTCGGTTACCTGGTCATTTGTTTTGTTTTTATGTGAGTTTTAGTGTTTTGGGAGCTTCTGAACCTAGAACGGTATTTTTTTATCAAAAATTCAGGAAGATAACCTCTTAATCCAATTTTGACAATTGCATCAGCTCCAAAATGGTGATATTAAGCTATTAGCATGGTTAGCATGATTTCTGAGATTTTCAGTGATAGTCTATGCGAATAAGCATTTTAACTTTCAAGTTAAAGCCTAAGTTTGACTTAAGTAAACATTAAGAGTAAATGAGCTCGAAAGAGAATGCTGCCTGCGTGGTTGATGAGTCCACGATTTGGACTCATTTTGGGCAATATTTTGATGAAATTAGTGTCCAAATGCATGTTTTATCTTGATATCTGATGAAAACCAATAAGTTTCAGGCATTTGAAGTTTGAGGGAAATCATGGACACTATCGAGCAAAAAGGAGCAAAAGAAGCTAAAAGAACGAAGAAATGAAGATCTGCGAATTGCCGAACCTATTCGGTGAATCGCCAATAGATCGCGTATTCGCCTTTTGTTCCAGTGTGCTGAGCCCTGAAGGAAAGGAGCAAATCGGCGGTGAAAAGGATCAGTTGGCGTATCGCCGAGCGACTCCATGAAGCAGTGCTACATCACCAAATTATCTAGGACACAAAGATGCTGAAGGCAACTGATTAAAGACGACGAAGTAGACCAAAGGGCGGATGGCCGAATGCATCGACGATTCCCACTAACGTCGTCGAAAAATCCTTCGGAGCACATGTTCTGATAAATATAAATACTAGTTTAGTTTTTATTTTGAGGAGAGAAATTTTACCTAGTTTTTAGATTATTATGTTTGAGACAGAGTTTTGGAGATATTCTCTCTATGTTTTGGAGAGGGTTTTGAAGAACATGGAGTTTTCAAAGGGTTTCAAATTTAAGGAATTGGACTTGGGTCTCTTGGATTCTTCACCTTCGGCTTGTTTTAAGACTTAATCTTGCATACCCATTAATGGAAACTGATACTGGTATACGTCTTTATCTCTTTTACATATGTAGCGAAAACCCCAATTCTGGGGGTGTGATTTTGTGAATATGGGTTAGATAAGTTGTTGGGTCTTGCTTGCTGATAGTCTATTCGTAGATTAAATGTGATTTTGTTTAGTGGTTCTGGATGAACTTAATGAGGTTGTAGTTGCAAATATAATCTCATATATGTGTTTTCAGCTTGCGAGAGAGAGAGGTCGTAAAACTAAGACCACTA
>NW_006239162.1:656835-677111 GCF_000226075.1 Solanum tuberosum
AAAACTATAAATACTAGTTCAATTTTTATTCTTAGTAGTGAGTTTTACCTTTTTTACCTAGTTTTTAGATTATCATGTTTTAGACAGAGTTTTGGAGATATTCTCTCTAAGTTTTGGAGAGGGTTTTGAAGAACTTGGAGCTTTCAAGGCTTTCATCTTCAAAAAATTGGACTTGGGTCTCTTGTATTCTTCACTTTTAACTTGTTTTAAGACTTAGTCTTTCATACCCATTGATGGAAACTGATACTGGTATACGTCTTTATCTCTTTTACATATGTAGCGAAAACCCCAATTCTGGGGGTGTGATTTTGTGAATATGGGTTAGATAAGTTGTTGGGTCTTGCTTGCTGATAGTCTATTCGTAGATTAAATGTGATTTTGTTTAGTGGTTCTGGATGAACTTAATGAGGTTGTAGTTGCAAATATAATCTCATATATGTGTTTTCAGCTTGCGAGAGAGAGAGGTCGTAAAACTAAGACCACTAAATTGATGGTCAGTGTGAGTGGGTCGACACAAGGTTCAGGTCGAGAGAGTGAACCCTAGTCCCATGTCCACACACTCAGCTCGAGAGAGTGAGTGGGTTAAGATGGAGGCTGGTCTTCACGCGGCAAGTGGGTGTTCGAGAGGAACGTATTTGAAACGGGGTAAGTTGCTCTAGAGAGAGCTTATCCCCCTTAAAATCTAGCCTAGTCACAAATACTCAATGAATTTACTATCAAAAGCATGTACCCAATGATTTAGTCTATCCCGTATTCCTATCACATCCCAAGAATCCCGTCTCCATACTTGTATTTTTTCCTTATTTTCGTTGCTTTAGTTGTTTCTTGCTTACAAACCCCCATTTGATACTTGACACTTGTGTCACCCTTGTTAATTTGTTATGTTTTCATTCTCCAAAGTCTTTTGCTACGATTAGCTTTAGCACATTCTCCCTTAACCACTAATTCTCACGCCCACTCCCTTGGAACTCGACCCCAACCCTTGGTTCGGTTACTAAATTATTGAATAATCGTAGACACTTGCATTGGAAGTTGTGTCTTGATTACGCAAATATCAAATTGGAGCCGCTGCCGGGGAGTGTTGTTAAGTGAAATTTTTTGGTTTAAGACGAATTTTGCTTTTGGTAGTCGTAGTTGACTAATCTTATTTTTAGTTTTGTTTTTCTTTTAATTTATTGATGTAGCTAGGTTCCCTGAGCATGGCTGGGGGAAATGGTGACAACTCGACTGAGACGAGCCAAGGAGTCGAGAGGGACTTCTAGTTAACTGCACTGGTAACTCAGCTGAATGAGTTGTCCACCAAAATAACAGAGGTGGAAAACCAGTGCAAGAGTCAAGGGAGGTACGTACCTCCTCACGAGAGGAAGCAGTCTAGAGACAGGGAGAACAACCGAGTCGAGGACACACTCCAAATCATTCTCCAAAATATCACCAAACAAGATCGAATGTTGGAGGAGATGAAAGAGAGTATTGAACTGTTGAATCAAATGGTTGGCTCTCACTCTAGATAGATCCAGCTGATCAGTACACTCCTAAATTATGCGGTGCCTCCTCTTCACTCAAACGAACTATTGGGGTTACCTAGTAACACTAGGACCAACCCAACCAATGGGGAGTGAGTAAGGACTCGCGTCGTGCCACAACGTTAAATAAGGCACTTCTTGGGAGGCAAGTGAGTTTCGACTGGTGAAGTCTGTCATGGTCAGAGGCAAAGAGGTGGAGTGTCACAACAAGCATATTAATGTTGTATTAGGTAGACTGCTACACTCTGCACTCCCTTACGTGGGGTTGCCGATTGTTCAGTCCCTGGATGACTAGAAGGGTTGGTTGGCTCCGATGATTTCTGACACCCCCCAAGGGGGATGGATGCAGGAGCTCCAATTAAGAAGAGGGACATGAACGTCGCCTCCATGTTCTGGTTTGGCTTCATCAGCAACACTGTCATGCCGTCCCAGAATTAGTCTATTATGCACCATCCTAAGGCAGCTTGCCTCAGTTCTATTATGGCCAGGAGGCGGATCGACCTAGGACTACTGACTTCGCAGGAGATGGCCATGAGAGCCAAGCAGAGCCTTACCTCTCTATTGTTCCCAGTTTTGATCACTGAGTTATGTCGGCGTGCCGGAGTACCCCAGGATGTCACGACCCGAGAGCACCCGCTAGTCGTAACCGGCGTATTCGACCTCGAAGAGGTCAAATACAAGCCTCATGGATCATTCATTGTATACGATACTTAAAAAAAATATAGAAGAATTTAAAACTTTCTTCACACACGAAGATACTTTCAATAAATAGCGAGCGGAAGACTTTCTAGACTTTGTACAATATGTCTCAAAACCATCTAATACTTGAATACAACATTGGGACTAAGCCCACTCAAAACTATAACAAAACTACAAGACATAAAGAAACATGTTGGTTATTGTCCTCGAATCTATGAGGACTCACCAAGTCTTCATCTTCAAACACCTTAAAAACCTATCCATCAACCATGGAATATCAACATCTACAAATCCCTACAAAAAAGTCCAAAGGGAAAGAAAGAGGTTAGTACAATTAAGTACTAAGTATGGAAACCATGCAAAAACATGCTCAGAAGGACATTTGGTTGAAAGTCATGCCTTATGCCATTTTAGTAAACTTCACGAACATTGACAAATTATAGAACATAACCAACATATAAGACATTAACCACATTACAGACGTACTCAACATTTTCACCACGTAACTCATTTCATCATCCAAGGACCCTTATCTAAAGTTACCCTAACACACACTTGAGTGAGGCATGAAGTGGCCGCCCATACAACCTCTTCATACACACCTAAGTGTTCCTCAAGGCTACTATAGACAAGAACCATCATGCTTCAAGGTAACATACTAAGTAACTCACTTCATTAATATAAGCGATTCATTCAACAAATCATTTAGACAATAAGTCAACATTCTTCTTTAAAGTCATTTAGGACACATTCATGCATTTAGGGTACTTCTCACTTTAGTCACATAGACTTAGAGAACTCACTTTAGCACCTTCAAAGGCTACTCGTGCCATATGTAGATAACATCCCACACTACTATGTACACGGTGTAGAACTTATCAAGTAACTAGAGTTCACATTAAGGGCATCAAGTTCTACATTTAAAAGACCCAAGTGTCAAGAATGCTCATAGCACCAATTTCCAAGAGATTCAATAACAAGGCTCGCCTAATATATACATCATGTCGTCACACCAAGCACAAGCAAGTATCAAGAAGGGCCGACGCCCTGTATCAAGAAGGGTCAAAGCCCAATAATCAAGAGAACCAAGAACCATATTAAAAATGGCTTTCTAATTCGTACTTAAAAATGGACAACTTCCATTCATAAGACGGACTAAAAATCCAGAGTCAAGATGACAAATGATCTGAATCAAGAGGCATGCCAAGAGTGACAAAGTCACAGCCACAAGAAGAACAAGGTCCCAACAAGAGTGCCAAGTGATCAAACATTTCGTACAAGTGGGCGAGTTACACAAGCGTCTTTAACGTCTTAAAGGATACCACATGACAATGCAAGGTGACAAGAGATAACCAAGGTACCAAGATCAACTTTCAAGTATTCCAGCAGTTAAAAGAGTGCAAGTACAAGTTTATACATAAACTCAGTGCTTTAGCAAAGAATCCGTCCAACACAACTTTGTGAGTTTAGACCATAGACCAACCAACGTTTCAAGGTCCTCAACTTGTTCACGAGTATATACAACCTTAAAATACAATTAAATAACTTCTTTAACTTCTATTAGCTCAGTAATGTTGACGTAAAATAGGATCATCATCACAAGTAAGCCTAACATGTACAAATACAACTATGCTCCCAAAACAGTGAATCTGTCCAGCCTGATAGCTCAAGTCGCAAGTTAGATTTGTAAAGGAAAACGGCAAAACTAGACTTCATAACATTCATGAAAGATGTAGGTACATATCTAAAGGTTGCAAATAAACAAGAATCACTGCAAAATATATTTTGTACAAAAAGATATATTCAAAACACTACAGCTGATCATACAGGATTTCAATTTCCGAAATCTGGGCAGAACTTGCCCTATGTTGCGTCCCATATTTCGTGTCCATAACAGTTAAATCAGAGTTTTACATAAACATAAAAGTTGTATGTCTACGAATTAGCTTTCCAAATCATATCTATTCACTGCAAACTAAGTTCTAGATCGAGAGATATGCATACAATACCGAACACTACCCAGCTCAGAAACAGATTTTGACACTTACCAAAAAGAAGTGTGTCTCAAATTCCAGCCAAAAGAACCAAGTTTTCTCTTGTGATTTTGAAGAACAGTCTGTTTAGATATGTTTCTAAGGTTCTAAGGCTTGAGGAAAACGAAATTACTAAAGGAAGGGTGAAAATATATAGTCAAACAAGTGATGTTTATCCCTTGGGCAGCTGTCCTTCAAAGGTGCTGCCCAAAAATTTGTGTGCTGCCCAAAATGCATACATATACACCTATATATATATATCCCTCATCTCATTTAAAGTTATACATAATTCCAATTAGAATATTACCTAAACACCCCATCACAATCCCTTAAATTACGATCACAATTTATGTTAAGCAAGTTAGCAATTATCACAACATGATTACCTTTACTTCATTAGATTCTCATTCAACTCCTTTACATCACATTCACATATATGCTATCATGTCAACACTTCAATTCCTCATATAATGCCTTTAAGGCCATAATCCTTATACATTCAATAAGTAACCACCTCCACCATAAGTGGATCACACATCAATCTATCACAATTCTATATCAATTCTACATTAACAATGAAGTTAGGACAACTTACCCTTTTCCAAAACCACAATCAGCATTCCTCAATTCTTCAACAATTCTCAATAGATAAACATAGATAATAATATCAATCAACTACTCAACTCAACCTAAGCATTTTTCCATCATCATTCAATCATAAACATTCAACCCACTTCATAAGCCAAATTTAGGAAACTTGGAAAGACATGGGTTCATGGACTTTTGTTTCTTAAAACCATAAATAATAACATAAATCATCATTAAAAATCATTTAATGCAAGAACCCATGCTAGAACCAAATTTAGGACTTTATTGAGTTTTTGAAGAACTTTCAAAACACTTTGGTTTGGCTCCTTGAATGGAAGAGGAATCAAGGATAAAGGATCCCCAAACCTTAATCATCCAGAACCAAATGAAATTGAAGAAGAAATCAGTAGCCACCATCAACCCTAGCTCCATCTTTCACCTTGAGCTTCCATGGGGTTCTAGAGAGAACCTTTTTGAAAGAGGGATTTTGATTTTTAAAGAATGAATTACAAAAAAATACCTTTTTAAATGTTTGAATACCTTATATTGCATATTAGAAATAATATAAAATATACCAACTTCTTAATTTAACTAAAAAATAATATTTACGAAAACGCCCCTTGCCTACATGGACTTACCAAATCTCTTTGAACTAAACTCAAAAAGCCTATTTACATTATTTAAATCAAGTTACCAACTTCAATACACATGTGAGGCTCTAGTTCTTCCTATTTCATTTTTAGGGTCGTTACACAGGATCCTGCAAATGATATAAAGGTCATCCATTCATCCTCCATGGGCATCCAGCGTATTGAGGCCTAGTTCACTGGAGAGGAGGTTGATAGGAGGAGAGAAGCTCTAGCAGACAGTTCTCCAGAGGTCAATGTTGACTCATTACCAGCAGAGGCACCTTCGCCTACTCCGACCTTTGAGCCCTCAGGTATACCAGGCGCCGCTGCCAGGGATTGGTGCTAATTGATAATTTTTAGTTAAGTGGGATTTTTGTCTTGTTAGCTATAGTGATACTTGCTTAATTTTTAGATTTGTCTTGCTTGTTTGTGCTTTGAAACAGAGGAGGTTAGTATGTCGAGCAGTATTCACAAGCAAATGGAGTTTCCTCCATCATAAGTAATGATGTTCGGAGATCAATTCTAACCTTCAAACATTTGGAAGGTGAACGGATTCATGAGGCTTGGCTAAGGTTTAAAGAACTGCTAGTTCAATGGCCAACTCATGAAATTCCTGATATAGTCCTCTTGGATTGGTTTTACAGAATTCTTGGTCCCAAAAACAAGGTATTGGATGACCAACTCATTTCGGATGGTATTACACATCAGCCCTATGTGATAGCAGCCCACCTGCTTGATCTCATGGCTAAAACAAACCAAGAAGTAGAGAAGGACTTTATGTTGGCCACACTGATGACTCAGATGGATGAGTTGGCCAAAAATATAGTGGAGATTGAAGTCTAATGCAAAAGGAAGGACAAATACATCCCTCCTCATGAGCGAAGAAAGCCTAAGGACAATTAGGGTAAATGTGTCGAAGGAATGCTCTCAATCATTCTCCACAAGGTAAATGAGAATGATAGAGTGCAGGAAGAGATGAAGGAGAACATCGAAGTTATGAAACAAATAATTGGTTCTCATTCCAGATCTATCCAGCTGCTCGAAAACCTGATGGGTCATGTGATGCCTCATCTCTGCCTGCAGCAAAATAAGGAGTTGCCAAGTGATGTTATGGCTAACTAGTGGAGTTTGAGTGCTGACTTGCGTCATTCCACGACATTAACTAAGGCACTTCTTAGGAGGCAACCCAAGGTTTTATCGCTTTAAATTGTTATTTTAGAATAATGGTGTGTTGATTATGCAGGTTAAAGTTTGGGAAATGTTTGAAAAGTATAGTTTGGTGAGCTATAGTCCAGTCGGTGAAATGCTGAAAAGGTTGGCGACTCTGACCTAGACCACTGTTAGACTCAAGACAATTTTAAGGTGGAGTCTATAAAACTCATCGAACCCAGGAAATTATTGGCGAATTGCCGACTAAGTCAGCGATCTCGATCTGGTCCGCCGTTTGGACCCCCTCATCAATTAAGGGTCCTGTAAATCTCGGTGAGGTAAGTGAACACTCGGTGTATCACCGAGTGGTCGGTGATCATGACTAACGTCTCCGAATGGATGAAATCTGGACGGTTTATTCAAGTGCCAAAGGTTTAAATTTCGAATTCTTTCATTCTCCTTCATTTTTCATCTTCTCAAAATTGCACCTATTTAGTATTTGCAATATTTCTGTACTTTATAAGTATTTTAGTTGATCGATTGGTGATGGGATTTGGATTACATTGTCACCTAGCTTTTCAATTTCATTCTTTAATCGGCATAAAAGGTTGGTTTTCCAAACCACGAGTTTATTTTATAGAATTTGTACTCATTTGCAATGATATTATCATATTGTCGTGTGATGGTCCTCTCTGACCGGATTAGATTGTTTAAATGCTTGATTTAATTTGATAAACTTGCCCGTAATGCTTATGGTGTCATTTTCCCGTGTTCTGTTGCGTTGAAATTGGTTAAATTTTATGGGGTTGTGCTTGCTTGTTGGTTATATTGGTTGGGTGAAGTCTGATTAGCCCGTGTTTGTGCTAAATGACATAAACTGCATAACGATAGACTGGGTGACACCATTCTTAAGGGCAAAAGTCATCAAATGGCCAATTTTGGAAAAATCGGGAGAAGTCTGAGTATTCTGGGGTAATGGGTGTATGGGTCTGAGCTTAATTTAACTAGTGCATTCTTTGATTTTAATTTCGGGGGTTGCGGAGTTGAATTCGAGAAGTTGGGTTGCAAGTAGGCAAGTTGGGTTGTTTGGTGAGCTGGGTCGAGCTCGCCGAACCACTAGGTGGTTCGCCTAATATTCGCATTTCACCTTTAATTTCATGCTTTATTTAATGATTAGTTCTGTAACTTTCGGCGAGAAGCCTGCGGTCACTGAGTGCACTCGGCGACTCGCCGAAAGTCCTCTTGATCACCCTTTTTCCACATCCCTGAGTCCATTTTGCATTGTAAATTTTGGTGAGCTAACCATAGTTCGCCGAAAGTAGTCGGCGAATCGCCGACAGAGCCCTCCTATCGCTAATAGGCTGAGATTTTTGAGCCAATCCCTTCGGCGAGCCCGATCTAATTCGCCAAAGAGATTTGGCGACTCGCCGACAGGTTAGGCGAGTTTGTCTGAAACTATGTTTCTGTGATTTTAACTGAAATGTTTCTAATTTTTTCCCGATGTTTTGTAGACATGGATACATCTAAAGTTGCAGAAAGAAATATGCCACCCCGAGGGAAAGCAAAGGGGATTACATTGAATGAGGATGCAACTGCATCAAAGGGCAAAGTTACAAAACTTTCGACGAGAGGTGGGAAAAGAAAAGGGAAAGGCAAAGCACCTGCGTCACCAGAGGCAAGCTCTAATAGTGATGGCATTTATGATACTTACCTAACCACCTCCTAGAGTGAGGGTGAGCATCATAAGCCTCAAAACATGGCATCTGATGATGATGAGCTTGTAGTAGCGCAAAGGGCAAAGCTACGATCTAAAAAGTTGAATGACACATCTAGGATCCTAACTTCTCAAGCTGCCCCTCCTCTTCTAGTTCCAGAGCAAGCAATAGTGCTTGCACCACTAGTACATGGTCCTCCTCCCAAGTTAATGAACAAATTAAAGACTTAGGGGCTGAGGAAAATCCTTGAGGAGAAGCGTCTGTCTACGGATGGAGTTATCGACAGGTACTTGGAGATAATGGATTGCCTGAAATACCACAAGTTCCAAATCTTCACAAAACCCCGTGACTCTTATATTCCAAACTGGGTCAAAAAATTCTACAGTGCATTGATACCCCAGAGGAAGAATCTAGCAGCAGCTTTCAAAACAGTTGATTACATGGTTGTCAGAGGCCAGAAGGTAATGTGTGATAGTGCTACTATTAACACAGTCGTGGGAATGTCTACGAGTATTAATGATCACTGCCAGCACTTGATCAGAACAGAGAAGCTGGAAAAGATGAAGAAGGGGTTAGCCCCACTGATTGCAGATGGTACTCCGAAGTGGTTGGCAGAAGGGGCTCCGATTGAAAATAACGATCTGAACATAGCTGCAAGATTCTAGTTCGACTTTATCAGCAGCACAAGTATGCCATCCCAAAATGAGTCCATCCTTCGTCTGGCTAAGGCAACATGTTTGGGTTGCATCATAAAGGAACCTAGATTA
The DNA here is from genome assembly GCF_000226075.1 of Solanum tuberosum. Taxonomy (NCBI): domain Eukaryota; kingdom Viridiplantae; phylum Streptophyta; class Magnoliopsida; order Solanales; family Solanaceae; genus Solanum; species Solanum tuberosum. The sequence continues at coordinate 665,939 of NW_006239162.1, forward strand.
AATTTAGGGATGATCATTGCTTCAGAGATTCTTATGCATGCAAAGCAGCGCCAGATCTACTTCCCTTCCCGGTTTTGATCACCGAGTTGTGTAGACGGGCTCGGGTACCTAGAGATGCCCAGAAAGATGTGGACTATTTGATGTCCACAGACATGTCTATGGTTTATGGGATAGTGGAGATCCCAGATGTACCGGTTACCACCGGAGATGGGAGTAGAGTAGAGGAGACTGCTGATCCTGAATCTGAGGCGGAGACGGATGAGGAGATGCTAGAAGTAGCTGAAGAATCTTCATATGAGGGCCTCGATGAAACTGAGAAGGCCATGATAGAGGCAGTTGTTCAGGCTTCATTGGTCGATGCATCCTTGGCCGGTCCTAATGCAGCTACCATTCCTACTAAGGTGACTCCGGGTACCGAGACCCGAGACCAAACAGATGCACCGGGCACTGATGCCCAGACAGATGGAGCGACTGCATAGACAGGATCCCCTCTTTAACTCCCTCTTTGTCTTACTTTATTTTACTTTCAGATATTTTCGTTTGCATTTTAGGACAAATGATTTTGTTTGTGGTGGGGTGAGGCCCACCTTTTTGCATATTAGGTTTGTTTATATATTGGGCTTTGAGCTAAATTCGTGTTATACACTACTTTTGTGGATGCTTGAGCATGTGGCTCCTCGTTTTTAATTGTAAATGATTTTTTATCCTTCAAAAAAAATTTGCCACCTCTTATATGTGTTAAATGTGGATGTTCTTGTGCAAATTTGAGTACCGGTGTTGATCAATACCGATGACTCGAATAGTTCTCATAATCGAATATAAATGAATGTGCGGCTACAACGAGGCCAATTGAAGTTGCATAGATAATATGTGAAATCTTTTCATCTCGTTGTGACTAGCCAATTATCGAATCGAGTCTCTTGTGATGAACATTGCACACTAGCAAAATTGTGGAGTCTTGTTTGACATTGGTGTCAATTCCTTGTGTCATGAGCTTACCGTGAACCATGTGTGATGACACCTAGAATTTTCTCCATTGGTCTGGTTGACTAAGTGATGCAATTTCTTGAGATGATCCTAGGAAAATTTAAAGAGTGTGAACCAATTTGAATTTATACCTCTTTTGTGGCTTACCTTGTGAGTGTGTGAACCTCTTTTGAGCACCCTTTGAGCCTAAACCTTTTCTTGGAAGAAACTTGATAACTTTGGTACCTTTTATTAACCCATTACCCATAATCCTCATGGTTTGTGGTTTGTTTGAATAGCCAACTTAGGCCAAAAGCCTAAGTTGAGGGTATGGTGAAAAGAGAAGGCAAATCAAGTAAATCCAAAGAAGTCCCCTGTGCCCATGTTTTGAGAAAAATGGAACCCCTCCATTTAAAAAAAAAAGAAAAAGAAGAATTGATTGAAAAAGAAAAAGAAAGAAAAAGTTGTGAAATAAAGTTATAGAAATACAATGAAAATGGGGTTCCCAATGACTTATGGAAGATGAATAAGAGGTGACTTTTGAGCTTGAATGAAATTGATAAAGGGAAGGAAAGAAGGTGTTGTTCACATCACATTTCATGAGGATTTTCAGCCTATAAGCCTAAATGATCATACCATTACACTCAGCCCCATTACAAGCCTTGAAAAGACCTTTTTGATCTTGAATGAGCTCAAGCAAAAGTCAATTGGAAAATAAGGGCAAACCTATGGGTGAAATCATGCATTGTGTTTATCTTTTTGAGTGTGAGTGTTGATCTTGATTCTGGAACATTAATTGATTGAACCATTGAATGAATATGGAACCATTCTTTTTGTGAGGGCATTTGAATACCTTTGTTGAGCTTGAACTTGCATTTGAAGCAAGTATTGTGAACTTGAGCATCTTTGATAATGATGAGTCACAACTTGAATCTTTGAGTGCACAATTGACCCTTGCACAAGTAAGTTGAGACTTTTTGTGTGCATTCATGATTGAGTCTTGTGTAGCACTGTTTGAGACATCCTTTCTGAACTGCTGAAATTGAGTTTTACTTGAGGACAAGCAAAAGTTTAAGTTGGGGGTGTTGATGAGTCCACGATTTGGACTCTTTTAGGGCCTTATTTTGATAGATTTAATCTCCTCAAATGCATATTTTTTCTCAATAACTAATGAAAATCCTTGAGTTTCAAGTATTTGGAATTAGAGATAAAGCATGGACACTATTGAGCAAAAAGGAACAAGGCAGCTGAAAGAACGAAGAAAAGAAGGCCTAAAGATCTCCTAAACCATTGGGCGGGTCGCCGAATGGCCTTGGTCTTGCCCAATGTTACAGTGTTCCAAGTCCTGAAGGACAAAATCAAATAGGCGATAGAAAAGAGCAGTCGGTGAGTCGCCGAACGGTTCCGCAAGGCAATGCCATATCGCCTAAACCTACAGAGTGTGAAGGTACTGAAGGACAATGCAGAAAGGTGATGAACTAGGCTAAAGAGCGGATAGCTGAGTGGATCGGCGATCCTGTCTAACTGCACTGAGTGATCCATCGCAGCACACTTTTTGACAACTATAAATACTTGTTTGAATTTTTAGTTTACGATGCAATTATCAAGTTTTACATTTCAGAACTGAATTTTTAGAATTTTCAATTTTTAGAACTTCCTTTTTGGGAGACTATTTTCCTTAGCTTTGAAGAGTTGAAGATTTCCATTTTTGTAAGCAATTTGGAAGTGGGTATTGAAGATTTTTCATCCTTGACGCGTGTAAAGACAATATCTATCATACCTATTTGATGGAAACACTTTCCAGTATCGATTTCTATCTCTTTACTATGTCTAGCTAAAACCCCAATTCTTGGGGTGTGATTATGTGACTATGGGTTGAATTTACTGTTGGGTATTGCTTATATATAGTTATTTTTCTATTTAAAGGTGATTTCGTTCAGTAATTGTGTTTGAATTTAATGGGGTTGTAGTTGCAAATACAATTCTATCTTCGTGTTTTTGACTTGCTCGAGAGAGAGGTTGTAAAACCAAAACTACTGAATCGATAGTCTGTGGTTATTGGGTTATCGTGGGTTCAGCTCAAGAGAGTGAATCATAAACCCTCTTCCACACATTCAGCTCAAGAGAGTGAATGGACTAAGCGAAGGTTGCGCTTAAATGGCGCTTATCGGTGTTCGAGAGAAATCAATTTGATTCGTGGTAAATTGTTCGAGAGATAATTTACCCTCACTAAAGTCTAGCCTAGTTACCAATTTACAGTTATTTACCATAGATAGCATTTACCCGGTTGTATATTTTAGCCCGTATTCCTATCACATCCTAAGAATCCCGTCTCCATATTTGCATTCTCGTTTTAGCTGATAATTGCTTACAAAACCCCCATTGATAATTGACACTTGTGTCACTCTTTAATTTATAATATTTTTACTCGTTAACGTCTATAGCTATGATTAACTTGAACATATTTTTACTTTTCTATTGATTCTTAATTACAAATCGCTTCCTGTGGGAACGATCGCAACCCTTGGTTGGGTTAGTATTGGATAAAGCGCCCGGATACGTCAAGTCAAGAACCAAAGAAGTTGCATCAATCAAACTCTTATGGAGAGATCAGTTTGTTGATGAGGTTACATGGGAGGCCAAGGAATATATGAAGAAGATATACACTCATCTTTTTTCCTCTGAGTTAATTCCAGTCTAAGGTATTAAGTCTTCCTGAAGTACTCATTCTATTCAGTCTATCCTTGAGTGATTTGAGTTCATGAGTTGTATGTTTATATTACACTAAATTGGGCTATTAAACCTTTCCCTACCATTTTCATGCTCACTTCAGCCATCATTCGAGGACGAATGAATTCAAAGGAGGAGATATTGTAATACACAAAAAAATTTAAAGCTAAGGCCCAAAGGTTCTTTATGTACATGTAAAGTCGTATCGAGTAATTCTTAAATTTCTCCTATGTGTAAAAGTGAATTCTTTAGTGTTGGAATATATTTGGATATGACTTAAGGTCACATGAACCCCCTAGCACAAAATTGAGTTGAAAACTTCCTTACCGATTAAGTTGAGACATAAGATACTACCTAGGTAAACTTCAAACGATCATATATCCCACCATATACTTAATTAGGTGTCTCATGACCTACCAAATTGAAGGTCTTTGAGTTATGTTTTCAACGTCACAATGTTTGCCTCATTTCGAGTTCGGAGTAAGATGTTATGGCCATCTTTTTACCAGAGACTGCAATATTAGAGTTTTTCTGAGTCAGTGAACTACGGATCCATTATACAGGCCATAGATTGAACTACCACCCGTACTATGATGTCGTAGGAAAATTAATGGAGTCAAATTTTAGGGTCCAATTCATATGGATCCATTCTATGGGCTGTAGGAACTTCTACGGGTCGTAGTTTGGACTTGTAGAATGAATATTTGACCTTGAAGACTTAGTATAACTTCTATGAATTGGATCTACGGTCAGTATTAACTTCTACAGGTCGTAGATTGAATCTGTAGAATAAAATTTCGAGCCATGAAATTCAACATAAATTTAACCGTTGGGATCTATGGTTCGTATAACAAACCATGAATAGTATATGGATCTGTAGATAGTTTTTAAGAGGGGTAGTTTAGTTTTTTCCCACTCTTTCTAAGCCTAAACCCTGACCTTTTTAAACCTAGTTAAATTTAGAAAGTGTTAATCAGTTATTTTACGTTCTTTAACACTTCGTGTCATTCGAGCAAGGTTCCAAGAGAAGAAAAAACTAGGTTTTAAAGCATTCTTCGAGTTTCATCAAGAACTTTGTTCTTCCAAGTGTGTAAGGCTATCATAGTGATGGAATGAGTTTGTCCTCACGCCCTACAACTACTTTCTATCAATAAAGGATCATCTAGGCTCACATCTGTAGTTTTGATAATTCTTGAGATTAGTTTCTTTGTTAAGTTCTGAATTTTATTTCTTGATTATTGAGTTGCTATATCTTGCATTGAGATTCTTGAGTTGATTGTTCATGTCTATTTTTTAGCCCTATTATTGATTTATAATTGAGCATTTATTGAGTTATTATTGAAAATCATTTTTAACCAAACAATGGTCTTAAACTTAATTTTTGAGAAAGCAAAGATGTGTTTTGAGAAAACTTTTATACATGATTTAAAAAGAGTATAAGGGTACTAAGTATTTCCAAATGTATCATTTTTACATTGAGAAAAAAGAAACTTTGATTTCTTAAATGAGTTTATGAATTTAGAGATATTTCAGAGCAGTTACCTCTTTTAAGAGGTTATTTTTAGTAATTACCTCAAAACACAAAAATAGTATGTTTTATACATTTGAACATGAGTGTATTATTTGGAGTAATATTGAGCACCGATATGGGGATAAGTTCACACAACTCAAAATCCTCATAAACCATGTCTGCCAACATGGGTAAAGGATCATACTTTTTAATGAATTCTTATTGCTTAGTGGATCCACTTAGTTGGGAGGTCATATACCTCGAAACGGTATAGGAAAATTTTGGCAGTGTGGGTGAGATATTGTATCATCATGTAGCTCATGGTGATTGTTTTTGGTTGGATAATATCCCAAATATAGTTAATGTGTATTTTTACTATATCACTTATTATGATGTGTTTAAAAGATGAGTAAAGTACTTGTAATATTTCAAATGAATCAATTCCTTTGTTTGTTTATATCCAGCTCGAGTATATCTTTATCATTTACAGTTCTTTCCTTAAGTTGTTTCGCTTAGGTTATATTACATATTCGTACATTTAATATACTGATGTCATTCAACCAACATCTTTTTATGATGCAGATATAGGTGCTCAGGATCATAAATAGGCACTTCATTGAGATCACTTTGTGCTTCCTCTTTCAGAGTCCTAGTGACTCCTTCTTGCATTTCGGAGTGTCACATTTGTCATTTCGGTATTTTCTTTGTGGCTTCAAGGGTCTTGTCCCGACGTCCATATTTAACATAGACGCTTCATAAATAGCTAGAGTTAAGTTGTTGTCAGAAATTCTCTTTTTAAAGTGTTTTGTGAAAATTATACTTTACTTATACGAGTATTTGAGACGGTTAAGTTATATGTTTTCTCTTTAAAGTTCTTAATTTGCTTTAGGCAAAATATTCCGCTAAGTAGACAGTCAGGTCGAGGGTTGGCTTGGAAGCCATCAATGGTTCTCGAGTTCCGCCCACATCCAGGGTGTAGGCTTCGGCATGATATTAAAACTCTGACAAAGAATATCACTTTAGTTTAAAAGATGCATTTTGTATTTTCTGAATAATTAATTAAATTAGTTAAATTATTATGCAGGTTAAAGCTATAATATATCTTCCAATTAAAGAAATGAAGGAAAAAACAATCAAGACTCCATCACCAATGTTTGATCCATCATCAAAATTATTACAACCTCAAACTGGTCTATTCATGAAGCGATCTCTACAAAGATTTCTACAAAAAAAATGAAAAATAAGAATTCAAACAACATCACCATATAACCACTAGTTGCTACTGATGGAACTTTAGTTTAGTTCCTTTTGTACGTACATAAATTTTGTATTTAGGTCTTACTAATATAATTACTTCTATGGATGCTACAAAGTAGCATTTTTTCCCGATAAGTAACTATAACAAGGGCAACATTGGTGTATCACTTATTTCTCAGATTTGGCAATACAAAATTCTCATTTTCTCTCAATAGTTTTAAAGAACAATAATCATGTGCGGTGACTAGAAATTAATTTTTCCTCTCTCTGTTTACACATACACTTTGGCAAAAATGAAAATCAAGGAAGGATTGAGATGTGAATTTGACTGTCCTCAAATATGATATTGTACGATGTTAGGTCAAAATAACAGTACGTGGTTGTAGTAGTTGTATTCTATTAGAAGACATGCTATTAGTTTAATTTATCTCCGTGGGAGTTTGTATTAAACTACACATTTGAGTAGCATCTCAATATATTGAGGAATAGCTCCTCCGTGAAATACAATCGATTTTTATCATATTCATAAAATCCTTAAATGGTATCAGAACAACTAGAGGTCTGTGATCGAATTGAAGAACTTCAAGAAACTAATAAGTTCAATGCAAAAGAATTGTAGTGGAAGAATCAGAAATATAATTTGCATGCATGGAAAAAATGGACAGTTTTTTATTCCTTCCATTAATGGCTTATATAGAGTTACAAATTTGATAGTTTCTTAATCCCGTTAAACCCCTAAAGTATTCCGCTAACTAAACACTCCTAAACTTTAGGAAAAACTATATGCAATCTATAAACTATGAAAACTACCATGTACTAAAAGAAGTATCAAACTAACAACTTAAAGCTAAAAAATAGATGTAGTGCAGACTTGTCAAATTTAAACCAAAGCTGATGTGCAACTTTTAACACCCCTTCTCGATATCAACTCTCAGTGTTAACCATCCCTAGTTTCTGGCAAAAACTCTCCAACTTATAGACACTTAAACCTTTTGTGAACATGTCTAGCAATTTCATGTTCTATTTTAATATATTCCAGATCATTCTCTCCTTGAAACACTTTTTCGTTGATAAAGTGGTAATGTATTTCCACATTCTTAGTCCTTGCGTGGAAAACTAGATTTTCAACCAAGCAAAGTGCTGCTTTATTATCAATTACAAAGGAACTGCATAACCTATTGGTTGTTGTAATTCCTTCATCAACTACATAGCCATGTACTTTCTTGAGCTGCAACTACTGCTGAACAGTACTCCGCTTTTGTTGTTGACAAGGACACAATTGGTTGCTTTTTGCTGCACCATCAGACTGCTCCTGATAACAACATAAATGTTTATCTAGTATTTGAACGTCGAATATCATTATCTCCTGCATAGTCAGGATCACAATAACCAAATAGCTTTTCATCTTCACCTATCTTATAAAAAATACCATAGCCAAGTGTACTTTTCACATATCTCAAGAGTCGATGAACCCCTTCCAAGTGAGACTTTCTTGGATTTTACATGTAATTACTCATCATACCAACTGTTTAAGAGATGTCGGGTCTTATTAAAGTTAAGTAGATTAAACGACCAATCAATTACCGATACATTGCTGCATATTCCAAGTCTTTCTCTGCATGAAAAAAACATCTTCACATTTGGCTCCACTGCTGTTGAGATTGGTCTACAATTGAATATCCCAAACTTCTTCAACAGATCATTGGAATATTTTTGGTGATGCAAACAGATTCTGTCTTCTATGCGATCAACCTCCAAACTAAGAAAATGATTGAATTATCTGAGTTCCATCATCTAGAAGCATACAAACAAAATATTCTTTGTTCGAAGAATTTATTCTTCACAATTGTCACACCCCTATTTTTTCCTCCAAATGAATGTTTTTAAGAAATAAAGGTTTTCCAATTAAAGTGATGTTTTGAAAAGGGATTAGTTTATTATCAAGAGTCGCCACTTGGAATTGAGTTTTGGTGTTCCAAGTCACCTTATTAAATCCCTAATCAAAAGAAAAATTGACTCTTTATTTTATTTGGTCTGCAAAAATAAAGATCGGGTAAAGAATTTTGTTGACCAAGGGGAAGGTATTAGGCACCCCTCGAATCTCGTGGTTCTAGCACGGTCGCTTTATTGACTTTTACATGACTTTACTTAATTTTTGGATATTATATTATTATCTTAATAAAAAAATTATTTACCCTCATTCTTTGATTTATTTTAAACATATTTAAAGCTACCCTATTTTATTAACATATGTCCATTAATTAGAAATATGTATATGCACATAAATTTATTCAAACAAAATAAAGTTGAAAGAAGGATATTTACAAATTTGAATCTTGAAACGTCCATAATTTCTTTTCTTTTTATTCTCATATATATATATATATATATATTAATATTATATATATCATGGTTAGTAAAGTATATATAGGCAATGAGTTGCAAGAAGTTAGATTTTGTGTAGGATTAGATTTTCAGAGTTTGGATAATTTTAGGATTACTTCTTTTTTTTTGAGTTAAATTAAAAATAGGAGAGAAAATTTTATGTGATTTAGGATTACTTTTTAAAAAGAAAATTATAAAGAGATTTTTTTTCTTTTTCTTTTTTTTTCCTTTTCTGCACGTTCTCTTCAGGGAAAAGGGTCAAAAATACCCTCCAACTTTGTTTTATTGTTTGACTTTTCTCTTGCCGTTAAAATAAAGTTAGATTTACCCCTACCGGTACTAATTTCACCATATATATCCCTCATTTGACGGAAAGCCCCAAATTGACCCAAATTATTCGAATTGAAAAAAAAAAAAAAACACATTCCCTATTTTTAACCCAATGCCCCGACTCCTATAGAGGATAACCCGATTAACCCATTCCCCTTTTACCACGACTACCATCTCCGGCGACCTTTTCTTTCAAATTTAGCAACAAAATCAAACTTTCATTTGATTCTTCAAACATTTTGATTTTATTTTTTTTGAATCTTTTTTTTTTTTGGATCTTTGAAGCAATGGGAGAAGAAGATAAAGGAGAAGTAGCTAAAGAGCTGATTGAAATAGTAAATGATATATAGAGCATATAGGAGTTTAGAAATTTGGTGAAGAAACAGTGCTGCAATTTAGCTAGAAGGCTCAAGTTGTTGACTCCAATGTTCGAAGAGATCGTGATAGCAAAGAGAAATTCGCAATTGAATCTATGAAATCTTTTATTTCATTAAGAAAGAAGCTCTTGAATCTACTAAGGAATTACTCAAATTTTTGTAGCGAAGGCAGTAAGATTTATTTGATGCGTATGTTTACTTATTATAAGTTTAAATTCAACTGGTTTTGTTTAGATTTTCTCAGTTTGATTTGTGTTTAAATTGTTTGAAATTAATTGAAGTTTGTTAAACTGATTTTGTTTGAAATTTGGTGAAATAAATGTTTATTTGCTGAAATGATTGGGTAACAAATTTAATAGTAATAAATTATGTAACAACCCTCAAAATGAAGTAGGATAAAGTAGAGCCTCACATGGGTTTTATGCATTAATAACTTGTTAAAATAATGAAGAATAGCCTTTTTAGTCAGTTTTAAAGAGTTTGGAAGTTAGACGTCAAGGGACGAACAAGACGTTCGAAAACTAGTCTTTTACGTGTTGGTGTGTTCTAGTATGTTGTTCATGTTTTTATGTGTTGTTTGGAGTCTAAAATCAGTGGAGGTGACCCTAGTATCTTAATAAATGTTTTTAGGGTAAAAAACATTCGGGTACGACTCTCCGGGACCACCCTAAGGGTCCCCGAGGAGAACCCAACCCTTGGCCAAAGAAGTTGCCAAGGCAGCTTGAAGTTGCTCATAGAGGAAGCAAGTCCGCGTCGCGGACTAGCTCCACCAAGGGACTAAAGTTTGGTACGCGTCGCGGACTTTACTGTCTCAAAATTTAATTTTTAGAAACTTGTGGGAATACCTCAGCGTCGCGAACTTGTTTCCCGACAAAATCTGCGAAAATAAAACTCAAGTTTGACTTGTTTAAAAGGTCCAACTAAGTGAGGGGTAGTTTGGGTACTTTGGAGAATTATTATAAATGGTTATTCTACCTATTTTAGGGTATTTTATGTTGGATAAAACCCCAAAACCTAAAAATTATACCCCATTCTTCAAATTGACCCTTCCCTCTCAAAATAGATTCTCTCAAAAACCCCATTGAAGACCTTGATGAAGCTCAAGCTAGAAGATGGGTTTTCAACTGATTTCTTCTTCAATTTCTTGGGTCTTCAATAATTAAGGTATGGTAACTCTTGATTCTTGAATAACCTCTCATTCAAGGAGTTCTATCAAAGATTTTTCAAAAGTGATTCATAAAAATTCCCAATTTTCAATCTAAACATGGGTCCCTTGTCAAACGATTTTCTAAATCATTCTATTGATGAATAAATGTAGAATTACGGTTTTTCAGATAATTTTCAAAGGAATTCTTGGAGAACCCATGATCCCCAAATTCTCAAAAATTGGCCTATGATGTCGATCTTTGTGAATATGATCTCTATTGGTGAAATTATGTTTAGATTAGATTGTATTGAAGTTTCCTATGATTATCTATGTAGCGACCCTAAAAATGAACTAGGATGAACTAGAGCTTGTCATGTGTTTTAGAAGTTAGTAACTTGTTTAAATGTTGAGTTTGACTTTTAAGGTCTAGTTTGAAGAGTTTAGTGAGTCAACGTCAAGGCACGTGTTAGG
>NW_006239162.1:677521-682702 GCF_000226075.1 Solanum tuberosum
ATTGATTATGTTAATTACTATTGTGGAAGGACCCCTACCTATATGACCCCTATATGAATGTGTGATCATATACATGTTAGGAGTACCTATTCAATGTTGAATGTGTCCTTGTCTCCTATCAATGTTGTTGCTAATATGTCACTATGAGGACCAATACACTCACACACTCTACATGTATAGCTATGAATATGATGTGTTATGGTGTCTATTGAAAGGTTAACTCTTATATGCACCCTTACATTTTATTATGCATGCAAAGTGTATGATTAGCAAGGTATGAATATGTGTTGTATAAAGGTGTTTATGTGAAAGGCTTTCTCACATATGTACACACACATGAATGAATTAATAAGGTTTATGATAATCTAGTGAAAGTTAGTCTCTTGAAAGGTTTCCTCAATTGTACTCTAAACTAGACTATGTTATGAATATGGTATGACTATGTGTAAGGTCATTCTCACATAATGTAGGTTCTATGTTGAAAGGTCATTCTCATATTCGAAACCTTTGAGCTATATGATATGAGGGATTAAGTCCCTAAAGCCTATTTTATGAACTAATGTTAAATAAAGGCTTAACGATAGTTAAAAGGGAGTTGGAGATTAGCACCGAGTGAACATGAAAAATGAGAGTGGGGGCTTCACGTTTAGCAAGTCCGACTTCCCAGAAAAGAACCTTCACGTTTAGCAAGAACGAGTTCCCAACAACGATGTTGTATTATGAGATGGAAACCTCCACGCTTAGTAAGTCAAGGTTTTCTAATAGCAATCTCCTTGTTCCAGAACTACGTGCCCCCGTAGATATTTTCTTAGTTCATCCACTAGAAAGTTATTATGTATGTAGGTCCTACCTTGGCAAGTAGTACCCTCTCTTTTCGGTGTGGGAGTAGAACATTGGATTACATGTAGCTCACATGGTCTATGTCGGTCAATGTCTCCCGAAATTTAAGAAATGAACTAAGATAAGAATATGAACTCTAGTCATGGTTTCTTGAAGAGTTACTTAGTGTAGGTAGGACTATGGACCCTACTGATGCATTGCACAAGTGGACTCTAAGGGAGGTTATGATTAGGCTCTTTATGTATTGAAGACTATGGTCTATGTATGTTAATATGAACGCATGTTAAAGTTGACTTTACTTATGTCAAGACATGAAGTATGATTATGCATGTAAATTACACTTATGACTTCTTAAGGGGTTTGCTTAGTATATGTGGGGTTATGGGACTCCATGTGTACATTGCACAAGTGAACTTGTGAAGGGGTTGTGAGGGTGGTTTGCCTATGATATGACTAAATGGGTTATGACTAATTATGTAGTAAATGAATGATTCCTTATATGATGTTATGAAGTATGTTGGTATTATGTCTAATGTTAAATGAAGATGTTATGACTTGTTGAATATGATGTGCCTAGTCTATGGTGGCTTCTTAGGAACACTTGGTGTGAGTAGTATTATGGGATGCTACTTGCACATTGAACTAGTGTGACTTGGGGGTTGTCTTAGGTGATGGTTCCTATGTGAAGACTATGTCTTATGGTGTGCTTATGACATTATGAATATATGTGGTTGGATTGATGTAGGCTATATGTAAGTTAACCCTTGGTAACCTTAAGGTGATACATTCCACCAAGTATTCCCTAAGGGTTGCTTAAGGAAAGGAGTTAAGATAAAGAGGAAAGTAATGTATTGTATGCATTGAATGTGCCTAAAATGTTCTAATTGGCTCTGTGTGCTATTATTAATGGTTTCTGTGTGTATGATGATGTATGTGGTTTATATTGTGCCTATTGTACTTAATGTTCATGAAGTTTACTCTAAAAAGGCATGATGCATGGTTTCTAATTAAATGTCCCTTTTAAAAGAATGTTTTTGCATGGTTATCATACTTAGTGCATTCTTATACTAACACCATTCTTCTTCATCTTTTTACATCAAGTGTAGGTGGTAGTGGCTAAAGGGCCTTTCCTAGAAGTGAGGAGCTTGGCTTACTATTCCCAAGTTCGGGTGTGTCCTTAAAGATTCAAAGACCTTTATGTTAAACAGTTTCCTTAAGTTCTATGTATTAGATAGTAGTTTCTTTTGTATTGTAAGGGTTGTGTCCCTTTTGTGTTGTAGTCGTGCTTTAAGATGGCTACCTTGAGACGTAGTACTCCGATTTTTTATTAAAGGTTTAAATGAGGTGACTGTTTAAGTCTTGTGTTATATTATGAAAAAGATTTAAAGTTTTCATTATTTTTCTATGATAAATGCTATGACGATTGCTAAGGGCTTGTCTAAGACCTCCGAGAGGTTGAATACGCCGGTAACAGCTAGGGGGTGTTCTCGGATCGTTACAAAATTGGTATTAGAGCATAAGGTTATGAAAATGGTCTTAGGATTCAACGTCTCATGAGCCACGTCTAGTAGAGTCTTGTTTATCGGTGTGAGTCGCAACACATCTATGAGCGAGAGGCTATAGGACGATAGAAGTTTCACTTTCTTCATTACTCATGTGTCGTGCCATAGAGCGTAACTACATATGATCTCTCTCTATTATTTTCCCTTGTCAGGTGATCTTCTAGATGTGATTACTTGGAAGGGGTGATGTTGCAAGGATCGAGGGAAGAAAAGGTGAGTTTTAACGCTTATTATGATGTGGTGACTACATAAGTATATATGAAGGTAGATTTAGAAATCGTATAGTGATGCCAATCATGGCTATGTGTGACATATGAGGTTGGAATCATTACATTAAAAATGTTGTATGGTGGAGTAGTTCTCGTATGATAAGAGTCATATGGTAAGAATGAAATCATTTTTAGGATGAGGAGTTGCTTTATGGTGAAGGGTAATGATAGTAGAATGTCATGGTGTAGATTTGAGGAGTTTTGAAGGAATTTGGTAGCTAGTGTGAGTTGAATGTTGCCCTTTTTTTTATGAGTGATGCTTCATGGTTGTCCTTGTCTGAATCAGAGTTCTTGTGCAGGCTTGCCCTAAGAGTGGAAAAAAGGGCTTTGTTCCATGAGTTGGGATAGTGTTTTGCTCTAAGGTTAACTTGGAGAGTTACATGTACCCCTTAGTTAATGGGAAGGACAAGAGAATATATGTTGACCAACTCTAAAGAGGATAGTTGTCTTGTAAGGTTGATCTTAAGTATGGTCATTCAAAGAGGGTGTTTAGATAATACATAGGCATGGTTGAGCGGAAAGTTACACCAAAGGTGATGATAAGGGTAAAATGTGATAAAGAGTTGATTAAGCTCACCCCAAGTGGGGGATAATGTGCCTAGATGGTAAGTCTTTAAGTGCCCTTAATATTTCTACATTTAACTTCCTTGAGTTCTCCATGTTGAGAACCATTTTGGGTGATAGATTAGAAGTGCAGTGGTATAGATACTCATCATTTTTGGATTCTTGAAATCCTCACCTAAGGGAGTATAGTGAAGATTTAGTGGAGAATGGTTCCTACCTTAGAGATGAAGAAGGTAATGATTAAAGGAGTTTGCATAACTTGATCCCAAGAGGGGGACATTGTGCTTAATTGGTAAAAGCTAGTTCTCTTGGTTACTTTAATGTTCTCTTAGATGGGTTTACCCTAAGTGGGAGATGATGAGTGAGTAGGAAGGTTGTTGATATCCTTATCTTTTCCTTCTATTCTTATTCAAGCTTGAGACCAAAGAGTTCCTAATAGCTTGTTCATGTTTTGGAGTCTTGCATATGATTATGAGTTGCATGATATCCGTATGTTATGCATGTCCTAGAAGACACTATGTTATGCATGTTTTGAAGGATTCTTATTACATAAAAATGGAATTTTAGTAATAAAATTCATGTTTCTCATGTCAATATGCATCTTTATATGGTGAATGCACTCTTGACTTCATGAGGAAGAGAGTATGAGCATGCTTAGGTTAGAACATAACTAAACATGGTAATGCCATGTATGTACTTGATAGTATGGTGATTAAATGATAAGACTAGTAGATGATCTATAATCTTCATGTTAGGGTGCAACTAGTACAAATTTCTTAATTGCCTCATGTGTGGAAATGTAGATCATGTCCATGTGTGCATTTGAAAGCCATTGCATATTGGACCTTATGATGATATAAAAGGTAAATATCATGTCATGCTTAGGAGAAGGTAGTTCCTCCTATGAACATGAGAAAGGCCTATGTGGTTGATGCATTATGAGTCGGTGGATAAAGTTTCTACTTGCTTATGTTACATGACTTGATTTGAAGTGGATGCTTAAATGATTTCTTATGATAAAATTGCATAACGTGCTTTAATAAGATAGTTGCATGTTGTGTTTCTTTGGTGTTTGAAATGAGAATGATGATTTTTGGGTGAAAGGGTAAAGTTTCCCTCCCAAATGAAAATGGGAAATAATAAAGTTGATGCATAAGGAGTTGGTAGATGTGTTGCTACTTTCTTGAATTGCACAAAGTTGTTTTGAGCCTTTTATGTGGAGTTGATGTTCCTCCTTGATGTGTGCTCTTGTGTTGATGTTGTATGTTGTGTATTGTGAGCTGCTAGTTGGGTCATTGAGTCCTCTGAAGTGATTTAAGTGTCATTCGAGAAAGAATGTTCCTAAGTGGGGGATATTGTAAAAACCCTCAAAATGAAGTAGGATAAAGTAGAGCCTCACATGGGTTTTATGCATTAATAACTTGTTAAAATAATGAATAATAACCTTTTTAGTCAGTTTTAAAGAGTTTGGAAGACAAATGTCAAGGGATGTCCAAGACGTTCGAAAACTAGTCTTTTACGTGCTGGTGTGTTCTAGTATGTTGTTCATGTTTTTATGTGTTGTTTGGAGTCTAAAATCAGTGAGGTGACCCTAGTATCTTAATAAATGTTTTTAGGGTCAAAACGTTCGGGTACGACTCCCCGGGACCACCTTAAGGGTCCCCGAGGACGGACCCCAACCCTTGGCCAAACAAGCTGCCAAGGCAGCTTGAAGTTGCTCATGGAGGGAGCATGGCCGCGTCGCGGACTAGCTCCACCAAGGGCCAAAAGTTTGGTACGCGTCGTGGACATGTCGCAGACTCGACTGTCTAGAAATATAATTTTCAAATACTTGTGGGAACACCTTCGCGTTCCAAACTTGTCTCTCGACGAAATCTGCAAAAATAAAATTGGCCAAATTTTCAAAAGTGATTCATAAAAATTCCCAATTTTCAATCTAAACATGG
>NW_006239162.1:682846-684561 GCF_000226075.1 Solanum tuberosum
GTACTTAGACTATGTTTATGATATTGAATTACATTGTTGATTCCTATTGCTATCTATGTCAATTGGTTATGAATTGTTGAGGATTGATCCATGGTGATCTTGGCTTGGAGAATTGGTAAGTTGACCTAACTTCTAGTCTATAGTATGAGAATTGATGTTGTGTGGTTTGATCCACTTATGGTGGAGGTGTTCACTTCTTGTCTATCTATGCATGTTGAGATTATGGCCTTGAAGGCAATAGATGTGACGTGAATTGATGATTATGATGCATATGTTTATGAGTTGTTCTATGAAGGTTATGTATGAAATCCTCAATGCTATTATGATGTTTGAAGTGTGTTGATGATGAGGATTATAATGTGAATGATAATGTTAGGGATAAGGTGTGGTCTACATGATTGATTATGTTAGGTACTATTGTGGAATGACCCCTACCTATATGACCCCTATATGAATGTTTGATTATATACATGTTAGGAGTACCTATTCAATGTTGAATGTGTCCTTGTCTCCTATGTTGAAGTGTGGGTGTCTAGAATCCCTAAAGGCTTTATATGTGAATTGCTCACTATTTGGGGACATTGTGAATGTGTTGTGATCCCTTGAAGGGAAGTGCACTCAATATCAATGTTGTTGCTATTATGACACTATGAGGACCAATATGTACACACATACTCTACATGTATAGCTATGAATATGATGTGTTATGGTGTCTATTGAAAGGTGAACTTTTATATGCACCCTTACATCTTATTATGCATGCAAAGTGTATGATTAGCAAGGTATGAATATGTGTTGTATGAAGGTGTTTATGTGAAAGGATTTCTCACATGTGTACACACCCACACATGAATGAATACGGTTTATGATAATCTAGTGAAAGTGAGCCTCTTAAAAGGTTTCCTCAATTGTACTCTAAACTAGACTATGTTATGAATATGGTATGACTATGTGAAAGGTCATTCTCACTTAATGTAGGTTCTATGTTGAAAGGTCATTCTCATCTTAGAAACCTTTGAGCTATATGATATGAGGGATTAAGTCCCTAAAGCCTATTTTATGAACTAATGTTAAATAAAGGCTTAAAGATGTTTAAAAGGGGAGTTGGAGCTTAGCACCGAGTGAACATGAAAAATGAGAGTGGGGGCTTCAAATTTAGCAAGTTCGGCTTCCCACAAGAGAACCTTCATGTTTAGCAAGTCCGGGTTCCCAACATAGATGTTGTCTCATGAGATGGAAACCTCCACGCTTAGTAAGTCAAGGTTTTCTAGTTGCAATCTCCTTGTTCCATAACTACGTGCCCCCGTAGGTATTAGCTTAGTAGATCCACTAGATATCTATTATGTATGTAGGTCCTTCTTTGGCAAGTAGTACCCTCACTTTTTGGTGTGGGAGTAGAACACCGGATTCCATTTAGCTCACATGGTCTATGTCGGTTATGGCAATGTCTCCCGAAATTTAAGAAATGAACTAAGATAAGAATATGAACTCTAGTCGTGGTTTCTTTAAGAGTTACTTAGTGTAGTTAGGCCTATGGATCCTACTTATGCATTGCACAAGTGGACTCTAAGGGAGGTTATGATTAGGCTCTTTATGTAATGAAGACTATGGTCTATGTATGTTAATATGAAAGCATGTTAAGGTTGACATTACTTATGTCAAGACATGAAGTATGATTATGCATGTGAATTAAACTTATGACTTCTTAATGGGTT
>NW_006239162.1:689339-690937 GCF_000226075.1 Solanum tuberosum
ATGTTATGATTTGTTGAATATGATGTGCCTAGTCTATGGTGGCTTCTTAGGAATACTTGGTGTGAATAGTATTATGGGATGCTGCTTGCACATTGCACTAGTGTGACTTGGAGGTTGTCTTAGGTGATGGTTCCTATGTGAAGAATATGTCTAATGGTGTGCTTATGACTCTAGGAATATATTTGGTTAGATTAATGAAGGCTATATGTAAGTTCACCCTTGGTAACCTTAAGGTGATACATTGCACCAAGTATTCCCTAAGGGTTGCTTGAGGAAAGGAGTTAATATAAAGAGGAAGGTAATGTACTGTATGCATTGAATGTGCCTAAAATGTTATAAGTGGCTCTGTGTGCAATTATGAATGGTTTCCGTATGTATGATGATGTATGTGGTTTATATTGTGCCTACTGTACTAAATGTTCATGAAGTTTCTCTAACAAGGCATTATGCATGGCTTCCAATTAAATGCCCCTTTTAAAAGCATGTTTTTGCATGGTTATCATACTTAGTGCATTGTTGTACTAACACCATTCTTCTTCATCTTTTTACACCAAGTGTAGGTGGTGGTGGCTAAAGGGCCTTTCCTAGAAGTGAGGAGTTTGGCTTACTATTCCCAAGTTCGGGTGTGTCCTTAAAGATTCAAGGACCTTTATGTTTAAGACTTTCCTTAAGTTCTATGTACTAGATAGTAGTTTCATATTTATTGTGATGGTTGTGTCCCTCTTGTGTTGTAGTCGTGCTTTAAGATGGCTACCTTAAGACGTTGTTTCCAATTTTGTATTAAAGGTTTAAATGAGGTGATTGTTTAAGTATTGTGCTATATTATAAAAAAAGTTTTAAATTTTCAATCATGGTTATGTGTGACCTATGAGGTTGGAAGCATTACATTAAAAATGTTGTATGGTGGAGTAGTTCTCGTATGATAAGAGTCGTATGGTAAGAATGAAATCATGTTTAGAATGAGGAGTTGCTTTATGGTGATGGGTAATGATAGTAGAATGTCATGGTGTAGATTTGAGGAGTTTTGAAGGAATTTGGTAACTAGTGTGAGTTGAATGTTGCCCTTTTTTTATGAATGATGCTTCATGGTTGTCCTTGTCTGAATCAGAGTTCTTGTGTAGGCTTGCCCTAAGAGTGGAAAAAGGGGCTTTGTTCCATGTGTTGGGATAGAGTTTTGCTCTAAGGTTAACTTGGAGAGTTGCATGTACCCCTTAGTTAATGGGAAGGACAAGAGAATAGATGTTGACCAACTCTAAAGAGGATAGTTGTCTTGTAAGGTTGATCTTAAGTATGGTCATTCAAAGAGTGTGTTTAGATAATACATAGGCATGGTTGAGCGGAAAGTTACACCAAAGGTGATGGTAAGGGTAAGATGTGATAAAGAGTGGATTAAGCTCACCCCAAGTGGGGGATAATATGCCTAGATGGTAAGGTTTTGAGTGCCCTTAATATTTCTACATTGAACTTCCTTGAGTTCTCCAAGTTGAGAACCACTTTGGGTGATAGATATGAAGCGGAGTGGTATAGATACTCATTTTGTTTGGATTCTTGAAATCCTCACCTAAGGGAGTATAGTGAAGATTTAGTGGAGAATGGTT